>NC_134505.1:3510512-3661547 GCF_040206685.1 Ascaphus truei | reverse complement strand
CTGCATCACTTATTCACAGGACTAACGCCGCCTTTATCGCTGACCTAACTATGTGCGCGCTGAACGAGGGGTTAATCTCTCGTGAAGTCAGCCACAGAGCTCTGTGGGGGGCTGCCCTTAGACCAGAGGGGCTCAACTCCTGTCCCCAACCCCCCCCCCCCCCAACGGGTCAGGTTTTCAGGATATCCCTGCTTCAGCACAGGTGGGCTCAATCAGTCCCTGATAAAGCACAGGTGGGCTCAATGAGTCCCTGCTTCAGCACAGGTGGGCTCAATCTGTCTGCGCTTCAGCACAGGTGGGCTCAATCAGCACCTGCTTCAGCACAGGTGGGCTCAATCAGTCCCAGCTTCAGCACGGGCGGGCTCAATCCGTCCCAGCTTCCGCAGTAGTGGGCTTCATCTGTCCCTGCTTCAGCACAGGTGGCTCAGCGGCTCTTGCGCCCCCTGCGCTGAAGCTGGGATATCCTGAAAACCTGACCTGTTGGGGGGAGGAGAGGATTGGAGTCGAGCCCGCCCCCTATCTTAGGCAGTAACACATTGCGCGGCATCACTTACGCCTAATAAAATGCCCCAGCTAGTGTCCTAACGCAGAACGTAATGTGTTGGCTTAGGCTTCTCTACGCCTCCGTGCACTGTCACCCAGTCCCCCGTCCCTCCAGTGTTATATGAGGGAGGAGCGGTGGCGTGCGCCAGGAAACCGATGACATTATTTACAGCAGGGGTAAGAATCTGCATCCCACCCCCCCCCCCCTACCCCGCGGGGTATCTCGCAAAGCACGCCAACCCCAAGCACAATATCGCCGCTCGGACACAGATAATGCGTCAGCCCTCTGAAAGAAAGCAGGGCTGGTCGGAGACATGACCGAGCCATGCAACGTTGCACGTAGGGTGGCCCGGGGGGGCTTCCCCAAAAATACTGGACTCAATGGTGAAAGGTGCGTCAGGTCACTATGTCCAGAGAGGTAATACCGGACATATACATGTCCAGTATTACATACAGCCCCTCTCATTTGTTACTGGACAGAGTCCAAATACGGGGCAGTCCGGTTCAACACCGGACACCTGGCAAACCCTACATGCACACAAAGGGGCGAGGATATCGGGGGGGGGGGTGGAGAGGGAACTGGGCCCCACACGGTTTCGGATTTTTCCTGGACCGAGGTGGTCCCGGGGAAGGCGGGGGAAAGGCCTGAACGTAACTTGTTGCCGGGCAAATTATTCTGCGTCCGTACTGTAATTCGCTGCGGGAGATGGGAACGGATCGTCTCTCTGCGTGTTTCCAGCATTTAATGGGTTAAAAAGGGCTTGGCCGTACAGTAGGAAAGCTGGCAGGGCGAGCTTGCGGGCTGGCGGCCTAACTGCAGCCAGAAAACACGGGATAATTAATGTTCAGTGTGTTTTAAGGAGCAGCTAAATGATGAATGAGTTTTATTCATAGCACAAAGTCAATATACTTCTCTCAAGTGTTTTTCCGTCATTCTCAGCAACACAATGCATGAGAACTATAGACCCTGTAGAACTATAGAATCTGTAGAACTATAGAATCTGTAGAACTATAGAACCTAATGAAGTTAAAAATTGAGTGAGCGCGGTCCCAAAAAAAATTCTTGTATGTCCCAAAAGTGTGAATTAAAGTCTCTCTGCTGCTCCTCACTCTCCCGTGATCAGCGGGGCAAACAACCGAATATATGTACACATGTAGCAAGGGCGCAAAAAGAAAAGAAAAAACACACTATTAAGTATACATTTTTAAATAATTAATAATTATAAAATGCATGAAATAACACTGACATAAAATCGGATCGCAGTGGATTCATTGCGATCCGATTTTATGTAAGTGTTATTTCATGCATATTATAAATATTAATTATTTTTTAATTTATAATAATAGTGTGTTTTTTCTTCTCTTTTTGCGCCCTGGCTATATGTGTACAGAACTATAGAACCTGTAGAGATATAGAACCTTTAGAATTATAGAATCTGTAGAACTATAGAACCTGTAGAACTATAGAACCTGTAGAACTATATACCCTGTAGAACACTAGAGCCTGTATAACTATAGAACCTATAGAGATATAGAACTTGTATAACTATAGAACCTGTATAACTATAGAACCTGTATAACTATAGAACCTGTAGAGATATAGAACCTGTAGAACTATAGACTCTGCAGAACTATAGACTCTGTAGAACTATAGACTCTGTAGAACTATAGAATATGTACAACTAGAATCTGTAGAACTATAGACTCTGTAGAACTAGAATCTGTAGAACTATAGACCCTGTAGAACACTAGAACCTGTAGAACTATAAACTCTGTAGAACTATAGAACCTGTAGAACTAGAATGTGTAGAACTATAGACTGTAGAACTATGGAACCTGTAGAACGATTGAATCTGTGACTCTCTGCCTTCCGATTCTCCGCTGTGTTAGATTTCTATCCCATGAACGTCAACGGAGACAAATCAAAATATCTTAAAGAGGGATATACTCTAAAATTACTTGGGGGCAAATGACCTCTTAATGATGGCGCTGCCATGAAAGTCCATGGAGAAGATGAATGATTTTTTTTTACGGGATTCTGCCTTGAAGGGGTCCTTCTGACAATACTCAATGGAAGCCAATAACTTCTGGTTGAGGAGGATTTCAGTGAGAAACCGGGTTAGGTGCAAAGTGTTGGAAGAGAAGGAATGGCTGCCCTTTAATAAGAGGGGGAGTTGTTAGACTGATATCTCCATATCCATGGGCCGTTTAAATAATCTGATTCTACCGATAAGTAACAGACCCATGACAAGTGGCACCATATGGCTAGATTCCCCAAACCGTCAAATCAGGCCTCATAATGTCACGTTACCTAACAGATGTTATTTGCGCCCGAGGTCAACGTGTATCCTCAAAGAGACTTTTTTTGTGTGCCGTTGTTGAGCTTATCAGTTTAACGCAACGTTATTGAAGCACAGCATGGCTCTGGCGCCCGATAATTGGACATTAAGTTTTTATGTCTCTCGTCGAGACCCTGAAGAAGGAGAGAGAGCGATTGGACCTCGGCAGATATGCAAGAGAATGGATAGGCCAAACATGATCCACATGCCAGTGTCCCACCTCCTCCAAACTTATGTTGTGTGAAGGTCTCCCCAGTTGGGAGACAGATCTGTAAAGAGTTTATTCGTTGGGAATACTTTATTTAATATTGTCTATGAGTGGAAGGAGCGGTGGTTAGAGGTATACAGAAATACTTCATTTTACTGTGCCGTGCACTTTTTAGGGCGATAAGGAAATTAAGCTCCCACCATTTCCTCCCCTCCCCATAGGAAATCCTGTTCTCACCTTATTCTTCAATTCTTCCATTATTCGGTAGTAAGCAGAGAAGTCTCTCCCGGCGGTGGTAGAGTTCTTTCCATACCACTCCTTGATCTGTACTTCTAGCTGAGCATTAGACTTCTCCAAGAAGCGGACCTTCTCCAGGTAGGTGGCCAGGCGGTCATTCAGGTTCTGCATGGTCTCCTTCTCGTTAGCCCCGAACCGAATATCACTGCCTTGGAGGCCATCAGCATAGAAGGCATTCTTGGAAATTTGGGTGCCAAAGCCACCAGCTCCAGCATAGACACTGGGAGCAAATCTTGTTACAGGTCCTCTGCTCTGAGATGATCCTGTCTCCAATGAGTACATTCTGTTGTACGAGGTTCTGCCGAAGTTAGCCATGGTGGATTCAGCCGAGGAATGGAGAGCCTGACAAGTCGAGGTGGATACAGCTTGCGTCTGTGCAGCCCTTATAACATTTTTCCCCGTCATTGGCAGCTCCTCCCCACCTTTAACAACCATAGGATGACTCCTTCAAGCAACTGATAAGGACAGTATGAAAAGATTGTGCAAATAAAACCTTTGAGTTCTATGTGATCACTAGCAGAAAGTATTTAGCCACTATGGTGCATTACAAACTGCAACCAGTGTGTGTGTGTATATATGTTTACATCTGCAACCAGTGTGTGTGTGTATATGTCTACATCTGCAACCAGTGTGTGTGTGTATATATGTCTACATCTGCAACCAGTGTGTGTGTGTATATGTCTACATCTGCAACATACAGTCCATTCCAGTCATGCCAGGGGACTGGAGAACAAGATCTGCTATATATTTTGGAAAGGTTGTTTGCCTGGCTCTGGTGCATTTGGACACCTCTTAAGATATGTTAAACCACATGTCGCACGATGGTCCCTGAGATCACGGAGAAGGTGGTTTCCGTCTATGTTTCGGATACAGTTCCCAAATGACATCACTGATGACATCACAAATGACACGTTCCCATCGCACAACCCCTCAAGCTACCACTCAAAGTTCTCCAAGAGATCAGTGTTTTGGGGCGAGAGTACCATGTCCCCCACGCACAGCGTTCGAGGCTCTGGATCGGACGTGTCAGGGCGTCGGAGGCAATGACACTATTATGGGTGAAGTGTTGGTGGTTTTAGCCGGGAGGGGATTTCACATTAAGAAACGGAAAAAAAATCTAATTATCCATTTATAAATCTCAGTATTATTTTGGGTTCCTTAGAATTCCCCCGATCAACGCCACGTCCTTCCCGCCAGTCTGTTTATTTTAGTTGTGTGTGTCCTCTGTTTAACCTTCAGCGAATACTTAGGCTTCAGTTTCACTTCTCTTCCCTTTTGCCATGTAACGCCATTAACCCTTTGAGTGCTGGAGTGCCACACCCCCTTCGGCCCATCGATCAACATTATCTCCCCTGGAAAAAGAGCAAAAAAAAAAAAAAAAAAAAGCTTATGAGGTTGATACTATATCACGGGGTTCATGGAGCGTCAGGCCTCATGGCGTCATGGAGCACCCAAGCGGTTAAAGTACCACTCTGCACTACTCATCCTTTTTATGGGGGTTTTCTACTGCGCTACTCATCCTTTTTATAGGGTTTTCTAGGGTTCTCCAAAGGGGACATGATTTTCCTCCATACTGTCTCTTGGGATCTCCTCCTACAAGAATATATACTGTGTGTGATATACTGTGTGTGTGTATATATATATATCGCACACGGATAAGGTATTACTGATCAGTAAAACATTTTTATAAATAAATAACTTAGGAGCAACAGCTGGTCCATTGCCATGTGGCCCAAATAGCTTCACACGAGACAATAGATTGTTATATGCTTTTCAACCCCCCACATCAAGCAAACGGGACGGTCCCATCAACAGCCAACGGGAAAAAAACTGCCCATCCGTCAGCTGTGCCAGGAATGCAGCCCTGAGACCCGGTGGCTGGAGGGGGGGAACGGGGTCGCGTTCCTTCTTGCACTGGAGACGTGGCGCTGCTTGGAATTCTCGGACACGTCGGTTACAGTAAACGCCAGGCGTGGGACAGGTAAGGTCCCACCTTGATGCTGCCTCTTTGTTCCGCTCACTTTTTTTAATATGTAAAAACTGATCTGTATCCGGATATTTCGTGGCTTCAGTTCCGTGGCTTAACCTCTCGTGCCCGAGACAAGCCTGTTGACGCTCTGTACGACCGGGGGGTTTGGCCGCTCTGGGCTCCGTTGAGATCAGTTGCCAGGTCATTAGCAGTGGACATTGTCATCGTGGCACCCTGACCACTGGAACGGGCCAAAGGTTGGGACATACATTCCTGGATCTACGAGCTTCCGGCTGCCACAAACTGCATGAGTTATAACACCCATTGCTTGGACGGTTTGTCTTTTTTACTGGAGCCTCATCTCCTTGACAGCCAGAGGGGTTTGGGGAGCCCCTCCAGCGGGGAAGTGTTGGCAGTGAAGATAAATTGGTCATATTCTTTTGAAAGCAGTGACTAAACGAGCTCCAAGCAGATGTCTACAGATGTCTACAACCTGGGACGTAGACGTGACCAAGATCACAGGTGTGTGCTGTCAAAGGCTGAGCCTCTGATTGAGCCACCTGTGCTGAACAGGGATCGGTGAAGCAGAGACTGGCTGAGCCACCTGTGCTGAAGCAGGGACTAATTGAGCCGCCTGTGCTGAAGCAGGGGTTGATGAAGCAGGGACAGATGGAGCTGAAGCAGGGATATTCTGAAAACCTGACCTGATGGCGGGGCTTGAGGACTGGAGCCCCCCCCCCCACCCTCCCCCCCCTGCAGTAATGCGTGGTATCTGTGTGAAGCCCGCAGGAGAGTGGCAGATGTCTCCGATAACAGGGGTACCTCGGGACGGTCTCGGACCAATTATTCGCGGTCGCCTACCCGGGACTATCCAGCCGGTATATTTCACCGCAGGGGGGACATGGAGGGGGTGGGCGGGGGTGCGAGGAGTGGAGCTGGCGGGGTGTTTGGAGTGATTGTGGGAGGGGTATGGCCGCCCCCCCACGACAAAAACGATTGTGTCCAAGAGTTGGTAAACACGGAGTTAAGCGACAATGGGAGAGAACATACGGCAGGCGTGTGAGTGTTTCACAATCCGCTCAGCGCCGGAGAGAACCGCAATATATACTCATGTATTATTCATTGAGAACCCTGGGGGTAACCAGTGCGGGCGTCAGAGTATCCGGGACTACATTGTCCTGTGTTGTAAACGTAACATAGTCCAATACCCCAGCCTTTCTAACACTGTGCTCCCCCTGCTACACAATATTTGAGCCCCTAATGAATAAATCTCATTGCCGACGCCTCAGACTATGTGTGCCCGATCCCAGGCAGTATATAGTGTCCTGAGCGCGTGGGGGGGACACACACTTAATATTCCCCCAAACTGTGTGACTTATCCCAGGCAGTATATAGTGTCCTGAGCGCGTGGGGGGACACACGCTTAATAATCCCCCAAACTGTGTGACTGATCCCAGGCAGTAAATAGTGACCTGAGCGCGTGGGGGGAACACACGCTTAATAATCCCCCAAACTGTGTGACTGATCCCAGGCAGTATATAGTGTCCTGAGCACGTGGGGGGAACACACGCTTAATAATCCCCCAAACTGTGTGCCCGATCCCAGGCAGTATATAGTGTCCTGAGCGCGTGGGGGGAACACACGCTTAATAATCCCCCAAACTGTGTGCCCGATCCCAGGCAGTATATAGTGTCCTGAGTGCGTGGGGGGAACACACGCTTAATAATCCCCCAAACTGTGTGACCTATCCCAGGCAGTATATAGTGTCCTGAGCGCGTGGGGGGAACACACGCTTAATAATCCCCCAAACTGTGTGCCTGATCCCAGGCAGTATATAGTATCCTGAGCACGTTGGGGGAACACACGCTTAATAATCCCCCAAACTGTGTGACTGATCCCAGGCAGTATATAGTGTCCTGAGCATGTGGGGGGAACACACGCTTAATAATCCCCCAATCTGTGTGACCGATCCCAGGCAGTATATAGTGTCCTGAGCGCGTGGGGGGGACACACGCTTAATAATCCCTCAAACTGTGTGACCGATCCCAGGCAGTATATAGTGTCCTGAGCGCGTGGGGGGAACACACGCTTAATAATCCCCCAAACTGTGTGCCTGATCCCAGGCAGTATATAGTGTCCTGAGCTCGTGGAAGTCGCACGGGATGATGTCACTGCTTCCCATTGGCCAGTGGGACATTTAAAGCCGCCATTTGCATAGCCCCAACTAGCCCCCGTCTGGGCTGCTGCCAGCACCCCCTTCCCTGGTAAGTCTCTCGGGAAGTAGGGGGTCAACGGAACTGGAATCAACGCATCTCCGGAGACCCCCGGGTCAAACCCATTAAAGAACGTGGTGACCGGCCCTCCGACCTTTTTAAGTATGCAGATAAAAGGTTAGACATAGTCATAGCCAGTGTTCGACAAATCCATTAAAATACAGGCCCGTGGCAACAGGATTTGACCCTGTGGCGACCTCCTCATGGCCGACACCAAGCAGGGCGGGATTGGGAGCGGGACTAGGTGGCGAGTAGATTTTTTGGTTTGGCGAGTAGACTTTTGGGTGATTTGTCAACCACTGGTGATAGCTATACATGCCAACTTTGATACGCTACATCCCGTTGTAATAATCACTCCTACTACCCCTAGCTACAACTCCGCTCCTTACTCCTATCCTCGTCCATGTACACAATGGAACCCAATATCAAAGCGGCACCCTTAAGAGATTATTCATTCAGCTGGAATAGTGCCGATCGGGGCACCATCCCGCAGACACTCCTATTAACCTCTGTTGCAGACGATCGGTTTCCCCCAGTTGGCGATGTCGCCTCTCGATGGATATAGCATGGGGGGGAGGGGGCTTCTACAGCACACCTCCATTCCCAGCAGCCATACTCATGATAAAGCTACGCCGAGTATTGTCTGCCTCTCGGCATTATTACCATAACCTGTTATGGGGTAATAATGGGAGAAGCACTCCCAGAAGGGATTTCATTGTGCTGTTTGCCTGTATGTGGATGAGCCGATGTGTAGGAAATAAAATCTCTAGGTTCCATAATTATGTATCCTTGACAATACAAAAATGATTAACCTTTATGGCGTTTTTTTTTTAACAACTTCCCCATTCAAGAATGAGTGTCCTATTGTGTGAGACGCGCACCCCTTTGGGGGGTGGGACACGGGCAAAGGTCCCGCACCTATAAATCACCCACAAGGAATTCGGGGAGAGTTATCTGTGAAATGGAAACCCCCCCCCCGCTGCCTGTCTCTGAACTTCACCATCCCCGGGGCTGAGCAGTGAAAGTACAAGGGGTGGGACGGTAACGTCTCTGGGAGGGGGCTAGGGAAGGCCGGGGTGTGACACTAACCTCTCTGGGAGGGGGCTAGGGAAGGCCAGGGTGGGACGGTAACCTCTCTGGGAGGGGGCCGGGGAAGGCCGGGGCGGGACGGTAACATCTCTGGGAGGGGGCCGGGGAAGGCCAGAGTGGGACGCTAGTCTCTCTGGGAGGGGACCGGGGAAGGCCGGGGTGGGACAGTAACGTCTCTGGGAGGGGGCCGGGGAAGGCCAGGGGGGATGCTAACCTCTCTGGGAGGGGGCTAGGGAAGGCCAGGGTGGGATTGCTAACCTCTCTGGGGGGGGACCAGGGAAGGCCGGGGTGTGACGCTAACCTCTCTGGGAGGGGGCCGGGGAAGGCCAGGCGGGGATGCTAACCTCTCTGGGAGGGGGCCGGGGAAGGCCAGGCGGGGATGCTAACCTCTCTGGGAGGGGGCCGGGGAAGGCCAGGGGGGATGCTAACCTCTCTGGGAGGGGGCCGTGGAAGGCCAGGGTGTGACGCTAATCTCTCTGGGAGGGGGCCAGGGAAGGCCAGGGTGGGACGCTAACCTCTCTGGGAGGGGGCCGGGGAAGGCCAGGGTGGGACGCTAACCTCTCTGGGAGGGGACCGGGGAAGGCCAGGGTGGGACGCTAACCTCTCTGGGAGGGGACCAGGGAAGGCCAGGGTGTGATGCTAACCTCTCTGGGAGGGGACCAGGGAAGGCCAGGGGGGGATGCTAACCTCTCTGGGACGGGACCAGGGAAGGCCAGGGGGGGGGATGCTAACCTCTCTGGGAGGGGACCAGGGAAGGCCGGGGGGGGGGGGGGGATGCTAACCTCTCTGGGAGGGGACCGGGGAAGGCCGGGGAGGGGATGCTAACCTCTCTGGGAGGGGACCAGGGAAGGCCAGAGCTCAATTTTCAAGGTTGTACGTAATAAAGATAGAAAGGAGATGTAATCACTTCCAAACATTTGACTTTTGTGGGTATACTCTGTGCTTTACTATGAAATAAACTACTTATTATATACGAACCTGTGTTTATGAGTTTGCAAACAATGACAACCTTACGCCTCCTCAATCCCGTTCAGGTCGCCCTCCTTGTTCATGAATATGTTTCTTTGGAGAGGGGTATAACTCTGGACACACCAGGACTACTTATGTGTGTATGTCCCAGTCAAGACTCAAGACTGGTTTCCAAGCCAACACTTGAGCCGATGTGGCTAACCCAACACATACACACTGTGTCATTATAATATCTCTTGCATGTGTCTTCTCCTCTGACTCCTTCTGCCAACACTCCTCAACTGCTGACGCACACGGGGTGAAAATGGAGTCAACTGATATATTTACCCTTGAGGAACACAGAGATCAAACGTGACTCTCTTGACACCAATTTCCTTGATGGATAGTGAGCTATTCGGTTCCCGGCACAATTACCGAAGTGTAAGCTCCCGGTGTAACGTAACGTAAGCTAAACGCTAATGACCCACTTCTTCACCATGTCAGAGTTTACTCAACATTCATTTCTCATTCGGTGCGTCCCAGCCGTTGTTTTTCCCCTAGTGGGGCGGGAACCCGGAAAGACTTGAAGAGGTGTATCTGCCCACACTTACGGCGGCAGACTAGCTCGATATAACGATAGACGTACCCTTCCGTCGTGGGGGGGTTGTGTCTTCCCTCTATGCTTTCTCTCTCCTGAAAACGTGCCAGGGCCGTTGGCCACCCTTCGTGCCCGGGCGTTTGTAACTGAATCCGTGACCAAGAGCAGTCATGCAGGTCCCACACACAGTCAGGTTGGAATGTTCCGTCATGCAGGTCCCACACACAGTCAGGTTGGAACGTTCCGTCATGCAGGTCCCACACACAGTCAGGTTGGAACGTTCCGTCATGCAGGTCCCACACACAGTCAGGTTGGAATGTTCCGTCATGCAGGTCCCACACACAGTCAGGTTGGAATGTTCCGTCATGCAGGTCCCACACACAGTCAGGTTGGAATGTTCCGTCATGCAGGTCCCACACACAGTCAGGTTGGAATGTTCCGTCATGCAGGTCCCACACACAGTCAGGTTGGAACGTTCCGTCATGCAGGTCCCACACACGGTCAGGTTGGAACGTTGACCCATTCTCGGTGGACTGCGGGCCTTTCTGGCAACCAAAATGGCTACAAACACATCCCACACTCGCATGTCCACCAAGAGATATTAAAAGCAGCATCCTACGCTGATCACTATTGAATATTGTATTTCAATGAACGTTAAAAGATCTCTTGTTGCCCATTCCTGGGTTCCACGCGCACTTTAAATCTGATACTTGGTTCGGGGGACACAAACAGTTAAAATATTACGTGCCTGGCGGCCACACAGCCAGCTTCACTCCGAAGGTTGTAATGGTAACCTCAGAAACCTGAGAATGAGAACATAATGGTTTTTAAGACTACAGATAACCTGGGGGAGAAGAACTCTGCCTAAACCCCCCACCGTCACTGCTAAGCTCTTAATGGTACCCAACGATGTCGGCCCCAGAGCTGCTAGCGTTACAACACGGAGACACTCACAGTGTAACCTGAAACGCTTTCAACATGCCGTGTTTGATGGCGGGTGAAGGTTTCTCCGGGAGGGGGGGACACGGGACAGTCTTGGAGCAAGAGGTGGAAGGCGGTTATGTCATTCCAGTCCTGTGTTTCCTAACCCCCACCCTGGGGGAATCCTGCATCTCTATTGTAAGACAGACTTAGATAAACCGAGGTATGGGCCTGTCACGGGAGGCCGGGGCGAAACGCTCGAGGGATCAACGCGCCAGACACAACTGCAGAGTGAAAGATAGCATTCTAATTATTGGCTGGGCAGCTCAGCCAAATACAATGTATTTATTTATAAAATGTGTTACCATTGAGAGTTACCTCTCGTGGACGTTATATGTGAAGACGTTGCATGAACAGTTAAAGATAACATGTTTTGCGCGTCAATGACATGTTTCAGGGGGCTATATCTGGATTATTGATTTCTTCTTCTTGTTACGAACAGCTGACACCGACAGGAACAGAGTTTAAAAATAAATAAATATACTGTATATATATTTTTACGTCAGCTTATAAACACGGTGAGCAGAGACTTGGGAGGGGGTTTATTTCCACTGACTGCTCCCCTGGGGTGTGATGTCACTTTGTCCAACAAGAGTTTGCGCAGGGAAACGCCTCTTCTCTGTCCCTCCGCTCCTCCTTACTGTCACGGCCTCTTTGTGGAGGACCGGTGAGTTACAAAGAGAGACTCGATTGGCAAACATTTAAGCGAGTAATTTATACATTGCCGGAAGCAACTGACTTCAATGGAGATTTAACGATAACACCCAGAGCTGCTTCGAATTTAACCCCATTAAAGGCTTCCGGAATAAAAAAAAAATAAAAAAAATAAAGGTCGTAATTAATTTCCAAAGAAACCAAAGCGGTCCGATCTTTGCTTCCAGCACAGTTACGTTTGTTCAAGGAAGTCAAAGTACGGGTCGGTTACCCTATTTACCAGGTGTTGTTTTTGGGTCAGCGGCAGCTGTATCCCTGTCCTCCCGAAGGGAATGGGTTAGAGAGAGAGAGAGAGGGATGCCCTGGGGAGGAGATTAGGGAATCACAAAGCCCTGTTTGATTTCTTGAGAGCTTCCCTTTGTTCCCGGGGGCCTTTGTTAGCCCGTGACGTGTCCCTGTGCTTGAAGAGCCTCTAAAGAAAATTTTAAAAAATGCCGTCTGCGGCAATAGGTATTTAATATATGAATCCAAGACAAAGAGAACCATTTGAAAGGTTGCCCTGAGCAGCTTCGGGGCTGATTTTAGTGGCACAAGGGGCCACCACGTCTAGCGCCTGTGGGAAACTCAGAATCCAGGGGACGCCACTTGAGTCCTATAATAATTACATTATAACCTCATTTGAATAGGCATACTTCCCATATGTCTCACGTGTGCTTGCAGCCCTCTCTCCACGAGTAACTTGTGAGGTATAGGAAATAAAAATGCCGCATCTCAGACAGGCCTGCAACCCCCCCCCCTCCTCCCCCTCCCGCGCCTTTCCCCATTATCTATTCGCACAGAGGTTTTCAACTTCGGTCCTCGAGGTTTCCCCCCCCCCCAACAAGGTCAGGTTTTAAGGATATCCCTGCTTCAGCACAGGTGGCTCAATCAGTCCTTGCTTCAGCACAGGTCACTCAATCAGTGGCTCAGTCGAAGACTGCGCTGAAGCAGGGATATCCTGAAAACGTGACCTGTTGTGGGGTCTTGAGGTCTGTAGTTGAGCCCCCTCCCCCCCCCCCCCCGTGCTTCCACTGCCACTAGGGATTCTGGGTAATGGCATGCAAATGAGGAAATGGCAGGTATAGAAAGTCGACGGTCTCTCTCCCTCTCCGTTAGCGCGCGCGCCGCCGTGATATGGGAACGCCTCGCTTGCACGCCTGCGTGCGTCTCATTGGCGCTAACGGGCCGTGCAGTCAACGCAGCGTTGTGTACGGGAGGAGCCACGACTGATCGTTGCCCCTTTTAGATACACGCTAAGGGTTAACATCACGTAACGAAGCTCGGTGGCTCTGGGCCACGCATGCGCGGGATTAAAGGCGCACGCCAGGGGGGCCGGTCTCTTTCTTTATTGTAATAGGGTGGAAGCCGGATGTCTCCGGGGCTGGACCGCGTTAATCTCAGCTCCGGGGATCCCTTGCTACCTGAGATACCGACCCACGACGCGGGTGGCCGGAAGCACCTCCGGCTGCGGGGCGTGGGGGTTATCAAAATGGCGGCGTAAAAACGTCCTTGCAACACGTGGGCCAACAGGAAGCCGGTATCTCCTTCGTTGTCTAAAAGGTCTCTCGACCACGCGGGCCAACAGGAAACCGCCAGGGATGATGTCACGGCTTCCTATTGGCCGGCAGAACGTGGGCCATTGAAAGCCAAACGGCATCGCCTGGGCTGCTCCCGGCACCTCCATCCGAGGTCTGTATCTCAGAAAGCGGGGGGGGGGGTCCCCCCGGAGCCGAAATCAACTCCGGGGACCCCCTACTTCAAAGCGATTCAAAAACAAGTGTCACGCTACTCTAATACCCCAAAATTGGTATCAGACAGGAATACAGAACTAAGACTGGATCAAGATGGCCCTGCGGGACCTGGAGTTAGTTGGCAGGTACGCACACATTGGGGGTGAAAACATGTCTGAAATAATTCCCCTTCAGCCACGTCCGGGTCATTATTGTCAACAGAGCCGCTCAAGCAGAATGTATTCGGAATCTACTGCGTGCGCCATCCGGAAGGAGAAGTCCAGAGTCCTCTCTCTCTCGCCCACCCGCCAGCAGAAGGAGGCTAAAGACTTTCACGTCGTCGTAGTATTTCAATTATCCCCGGCACGCACGGTTACATTACTCCTGTCAGTCACGAAATCCGTCCACGTGCGCCGGGGGGGGGGGGGGGTTCGGAGTCCTGAGTCATTTAGCCTCGCGAAGGCAGACGGACACGACAGGCAGAAATAGGATGTAGTAATTAGGCGGAGGCTGGGAGTTCTGTTAAAAAAATCCTTCTCCTCCGTTGTTGTTTTTTTTCGGAAATTTCCTTGGCCTCGCGCGCACCCGGTTGGCCGTCAGCGACGGTACGTTGTTTTCTAACACTAATAAAAAAGAGGGAAAAAAACCGTCTAAATTAGTACAGCTCAACCCCCATTATAGCGCGATCCGCTACAACGCGGATCCGCTTATAACGCGGTGCAAGCGTGGCTCCCAATTTATCGTACGTATGAATACTTTATCACACGGTTATTGGCGTCTTAAATACTTTATTGTACAATGCATACAATGGCACATTATTTCTAACGCGATCCGCTTATAACGCGACGTGATTCTTTGGATCCCCAAGCGCAGCGTTATAAGGGGGTTGAGCTGTACTGTGTTAGCACCAATATTAAAACAATATCGCTCACTCACATGTGGGAAAGCAGCGACGGGCGTGGCAGAGAGCGGGCACGGGAACCCTCGGCGTTATACAAGTTTCACCGGCGCTCCGAGGGAGTCCGCTCGGTCTGTTCCTCCGGGCGCTGGCTGGCGTCCTGCACCGGAAGTTAGACAGCCTGGCGCGTCTTTGCCTCCCGTCACTTCGACGGCACCTGCCTGGCGCCCGCCGCGTCGTCGGAAGGGGTGGCTGGTTCGCTTAAGGCACACTAGTTGTGTGCTGGAAGGACATTTGCCATGTACTGCTGTTTGTGATGCTACCTGTAGTATGGACGTGTGTCTGTTAGGGTTTATGTACCCGTGTTCGTGTGCATCTGCCACTGGCCATGATGAGTTTGACCGCATGTGACCTCTTCACCATAACATAGCTGCCCAGCTCATGCTTCCTCGGCCTTCTGCGAGCGGTGGCAAGGTCCCAGCTGGAGGTCGGCCTTACTCCTGCACAATAGCCCTGTGGGTAATGATTTGCCGATAAACTCTTTGCCCGCGTTGCACCGGTCGCAGAATAACCGGTTACTGGAGGAGCGAATCCCGCCGGGGTCAAAGTGAACTCATTCCCGTCACATGTTTAAGGGGTCTCCTCTGGGTAATGAAAAAAATGGACCCCAATCTGACACCTATAGGTATTTACGCGAGACTTGGGAGGGGGTTAATTCTCTCTGGCTGCTCAATGTGTGAGGTCACTGTGTGGGGTCACTGTGAGAGGTCACTGTGTGAGGTCACTGTGTGGGGTCACTTTGAGAGGTCACTGTGTGGGGTCACTGTGTGAGGTCACTGTGTGAGGTCGCTGTGAGAGGTCACTGTGTGGGGTCACTGTGTGGGGTCACTGTGAGAGGTCACTGTGTGGGGTCACTGTGTGGGGTCACTGTGTGAGGTCACTGTGTGCGGTCACTGTGAGAGGTCACTGTGTGAGGTCACTGTGTGGGGTCACTGTGAGAGGTCACTGTGTGAGGTCACTGTGTGGGGTCACTGTGTGGGGTCACTGTGTGGGGTCACTGTGTGGCGTCACTGTGTGGGGTCACTGTGTGGCGTCACTGTGTGAGGTCACTGTGTGAGGTCACTGTGAGAGGTCACTGTGTGAGGTCACTGTGTGAGGTAACTGTGTGGGGTCACTGTGTGTGGTCACTGTGAGAGGTCACTGTGTGAGGTCACTGTGAGGTCACTGTGAGGTCACTGTGTGAAGTCACTGTGTGGGGTCACTGTGTGGGGTCACTGTTTGGGGTCACTGTGAGAGGTCACTGTGTGAGGTCACTGTGAGAGGTCACTGTGTGAGGTCACTGTGTGGGGTCACTGTGTGAGGTCACTGTGTGAGGTCACTGTGTGAGGTCACTGTGTTGGGTCACTTTGAGAGGTCACTGTGTGAGGTCACTGTGTGAGGTAACTGTGTGGGGTCACTGTGTGTGGTCACTGTGAGAGGTCACTGTGTGAGGTCACTGTGTGAGGTCACTGTGTGAGGTCACTGTGTGTGGTAAATGTGTGAGGTCGCTGTGAGTGGTCACTGTGTGAGGTCACTGTGTGAGGTCACTGTGTGAGGTCACTGTTCTCACACAGTATTTAAGCGAGGCTTGGGAGGGGGTTAACTCTCTAAGACGAGTTCTGCACCCTTGGCTGCAGTTGGAATGCATACAGCAGAATGGCTCTGCATTCCTCCCAGCATTCCCCACATAAAAGTGTTTGTTATCTCGGAGTGAGATAGAGGAACTTCCAAACAAGGGCGCGATCCGAAGGCGGCATGCTAACATGTGCACTTTACTACACGCAAAGATCATATTACCAGCGTAAGCCTCCTTACCCGGCTCTACGGGCGGTCACGCCAGACGTCCTATACCCACTGGCCGTGCTCAGTCTCTCGGGCCTTTGCAGGGTGCTGGGCGGGAATAAGCAGATGGAACCAGGATGGGCGCCAGAAACGCTTACGCTGGGGGAGGTGCTTAGCTTGAGGGCCCATCATAAAGGACACATTGGCAGTCTCTTGCGTAGAGTTAGGAACGCCCCACCACTTGTCGCATGGGACGCCTCAGGCGTAGACTTTGGGCTCCCGGATTAGCACCCTGCTATTCTGTACGGCACCCTTCCACCGTGCCTAGTCCATCAGGGACGGTTGGGCCGGCCCAAACATGCTCCTGCGTTACTATGCCGGGAACTCCTTACCAAGCGCACGCTACCGCCTTATCAATAGCGAGGACGACGACGATCCCTTACTACTGGCGCTTGTTTCCTAACGGAAAATAGCAAACGGTGACAAGACACTTCTTAATACACTCAAACCTATTTACAGGACTCACAGTGAGGCCCCCCCAATCAGAACTCTGAAGAACCTGCTTCTACAACATAAAGGGCGGCTATATTTACCCTGACATCATAGATCACATGGTGGGAAGGGGGAGTGGGCCCACACAGTTTAACCCCCGAAGGCAATTAACCCCTTACAGAACTGGTAGACCCCAAAGAGGCGGCCTACACACTCATCAAATTTAATGAACTGCCTGTTCGGGCAGCCATGTTTTGCCCAGAGGCTTCCTTAATGTCCGCTGTGCTGAGGCAGTCCACGGGTTTACATTTTGACATTATTATTATTGTTTATTTATAAAGTGCCAGCAGAGTCAGTATCGTGGTACAGGTGGGGTACAGGTAGCGCGGTACAGTTGGGGTACAGAGGGAGGGTTCCCTCTCTAGAGGGAATAAGGGAACCCATGTTGAAATAAAAGGTAAAGTGGCTGCTCGTTGTGGGACGGAGTATACATCAGGTTGGAGTATGGTCGAGCCGAACAGCTGATCCCATCGAGGTTTGGGGGGGATGGGCGTGTTAGGGGGTGTCTGACAGTGGAGGCCGGTGGGAGAGAGGGGGAGAGGGAGGAAGAGGGGGAGAGAGGGGGAGAGGGAGGGAGAGGGAAAAAGAGAGGGAGAGAGAGGGGGGAGAGAGAGAGAGAGAGGGGGAGAGAGAGGGGGAGAGGGGGAGAGAGAGGGGGAGAGGGAGGGAGAGAGAGGGAAAAAGAGAGGGAGAGGGAGAGAGGGAGAGAGAGAGAGAGAGAGAGAGAGAGAGAGAGAGAGAGAGAGAGAGAGAGAGAGAGAGAGAGAGAGAGAGAGAGAAAGAAGTGATCCGCGCCAATGGCTGTTTCGGGGACCCCCTGCTTCCTGACATACTTACCGGTGCTGCCGGGTACCCCCTGGTGGTTTAAATTCCCGGCGTCACGTGAGCCAACAGGAAGCCGCGATGGGCGGCGTTACGGCTTCCTATCGACTGCCGCGACGCCAGACATCTCCACCTCCATTTTGTTTCCCCCGACGGGGGATGCCAGCCGGGAAGTATTTCAGGCAGCAGGCGACGGAGCGCCGTGTTAACAAAAAAAAAAAGGGGGTCGGCAGGAAAATAAAGCGAGTCTCGCGTGACGCGCCCCTCGAAGCGCGGAGAAATGCGATATATGCCCGGATAACACTTACGCTGACACCTGTTACACACGCAGGCACACCCTTAACCCTCTCACCACCGGGCTCCGCTCTCCTTATCTGCCCGAGCTGATTGCATGTCAACCCTTGGCTGTTCCGAGCAGAGTGACGCAGAGCGAGATATGGCGGGGGCGATAAGATAAGGCGGAATCTTATCTCTGGAACATCTCTGGGCCATGAGTGAGGAGATAAGAGAGCGTGGAATCCACCCTCTCCCCTCTCACCCCCCTCCCCCCCCCCCGTGTGCGGGGGGGTCTCCACACGCCCGAGGCGCGAGTTGAGGAACGAACGCGGCCCGTATAATGCGGTATTCGGGAAGGAGCATCTCGGAGGAACATGCGGTGCTGTGGGCGGCCATCTTTAATGTTCGCCAACAATGTCAACAATGGACAAAAAAAAAAAAGAAATTGGTTGTAGGGTTGAGGTCCCCGAAAAAAAAAAGGCAAAAGGCGTTTGGCACGTTACCATGTTCCCCGAAACACGTGTGGGGTAGCTGTGTTACCCCGCTAAGAAACGACAAGGCTCCCTTACGCCCCCCCGCGGGCGGTTTCTCTGTCCTGGGTGGGAGTACTGAGGGCGAACAGTGCGACAGTGACTATTTAAGGAGCTCCAATGGCGGCTGACTCGTTCTTGGTTAAATATACGACTGAAACCTCTGATTGAGCCACCTGTGCTGAAGCAGGGGCCGGTTGAGTCACCTGTGCTGAAGCAGGGACTGATTGAGCTACCTGTGATGAAGCTGGGACGGATCGAGCCACTTGTGCTGAAGCAGGGGCCTGTTGAGTCACCTATGCTGAAGCAGGAACTGATTGAGATACCTGTGCTGAAGCAGGGGCAGATTGAGTCACCTTTGATGAAGCAGGGACTGATTGAGCTACCTGTGCTGAAGCTGGGACGGATTGAGCCACTTGTGCTGAAGTAGGGTCCTATCGGGTCACCTATGCTGAAGCAGGGACTGCTTGAGATACCTGAGCTGAAGTAGGGGCCTATCGGGTCATCTATGCTGAAGCAGGGACTGCTTGAGATAACTGAGCTGAAGCAGGGGCCGATTGAGTCACCTATGCTGAAGCAGGAACTGATTGAGATACCTGTGCTGAAGCAGGGGCAGATTGAGTCACCTATGCTTAAGCAGGGACTGATTGAGCTACCTGTGCTGAAGCTGGGACGGATTGAGCCACTTGTGCTGAAGCAGGGGCCTATTGAGTCATCTATGCTGAAGCAGAGACTGCTTGAGATACCTGTGCTGAAGCAGGGGCCGATTGAGTCACCTATGCTGAAGCAGGGACTGATTGAGCTACCTGTGCTGAAGCTGGGACGGATTGAGCCACCTGTGCTGAAGCAGGGGCCTATCGGGTCACCTATACTGAAGCAGGGACTGCTTGAGATACCTGAGCTGAAGCAGGGTCCGACCCTTTATACGGTTTCTGCGCTGTGTGGTGTCTTCTTCCCCATATAAAAACTGTAAATAATATCTAACAAGGGCTATGGCGGCCTCTAGTGGCGAGGTGAAAAACTGCAGCAATCCCAATTTGTTTAAAGCAGGTGTCCAAGAAGCCGGGTTTTTTTTTAATTATTCCACCCCCCCCTTTAATATGCGCATCATTGCAGCCCACACAATGATCAGTAATTAGCTAAGTTGCCGATCGATCCGTTCTCCTGTGACCGGGGGTTCACTAAATGGCTGTCAGTGCAGCAGAAGAGGACCAAAGATGCAAAGTTCTGTGGGGAAGATCATGTGACCAGGCATTCGCTAGATACAATTGGTGCACTGCTTGAAAGAGGGCGGGGCTCAGAAAGGGGCGTGCCAGAGCCTGTTTCAGAAGAGGAAGGGGATGTGACTTTGTAAATGGTTGCTATATAGACACAAAAAATGCTTGTTACATTATAATACATTAAAAATGTCATTCAGAGGGGGGGACACTAGAAGTAGGGGAGTGGACAAAGATTGTGGAGGCAACAACTAAAAGCTCCATGTGCACGACCTTGACGGAGAACGCATATAAGGTTATGATGCGATGGTACCACACCCCCACAAAATCAGCTACATTTCTGCCCAGTTACTCCCCGCTGTGCCCGAGGCCGTGTGGGCAACGGGCAGACCTGTTACACATGCTGCGGTCTTGCCCCAGGATCGTCCCGGTCTGGGAATCGATTAAAGATCCTTTGGCAAACCCATCCCGATGGAACCATGGCTGTTCCTTTTGAACAGACCCAATAAAGGACTCTCCCGAGGCGAGAACAAGTTAGTGGCGCATTTTGCGATGGCGGATGGCGGTCCGAGGGGAGAGATCGCAGCACGCCGGAAACAAAACGAGATCCCTTTCATTGCTGGAATCGGATTTGGTCGGTATGCCAGATGAAAAAGTTGACGAGTCTGGTCAACGACACTGGTCCAAATTATCTAAAAGTCTGGACGCCGTGGCTGGCCCAGACAGACATACCGGGGGGGTGGAAAGGGCCACGATTTGGCATTGATTGAGGTAAGTGCGTTCTCCCTCGAAAGACGGCCACAAGGGGGGACTTGGGCTGCAGGGACCCTCCAGAAACAAACTAGCAGACAGCGACAGGTAGAGTCTAGAGTTGTGGACAGAGTCGGGGCGAGGAGTGCGCCCTGTTTCCTCAGACGCAGGAGAGCCAGCCGACGCACACACGAAAGCGGAGCCACGGCAGGAGAACACCACCCCCCCCAACACAGTACCCCCCCCCCCCCTCTCCCCCTTCTTTTCCCAGGGGGCTGTATGTCTGTCTGTTTACCCGGTTTGTCTGTCATTAGACGTACTTTCATACCACGGCGTTTCAGCGCCTGCAAGCTGTACCTGTGCTACGTTTGTATGCTCTGTATGTCATTTATGAACGTTTACAGTAAGGGCAGTTACAGTGTGGAATTCATTCCCCATGGAGACTGTGATGGCGGATACAATAGATTTGTTCAAAAAAAGGTTGGACATCTTTTTAGATGGGAAAGGTATACAGGGATATACCAAATAAGTATATATGGGAAGGATGTTGATCCAGGGATTCATCCGATTGCCAATTCTTGGAGTCAGGAAGGAATTTATTTTCCCCCTTATGAGATATCATTGGATGATATGACTCTGGGGTTTTTTGTTTGCCTTCCTCTGGATCAATAAGTAAGTATAGATATAGGATAAAGTCTCTGTCGTCTAAATTTAGCATAGGTTGAACTTGATGGACGTACGTCTTTTTTCAACCTCATCTATTATGTAACTATGTAACTATGTAACTATATGTAACTATATGTAACTATATCAAATAAAACTTAAGTTGAAAAAAAAAATGTCATTCAGAGTTGTTGTTTTTTTAATTTATTTTTTTTAAATGCTACAAGTATTTTCTCATAGTACAGAACTGATTTATTAACAGACAAAAAAACCACACACGTGGGATATCGCTTGGTCCGCAGCTCGCCGCCTACGCTGTGAGAATCTCTTTGTCCGATACGCCGGCAGTAGGCGTATGTAGAACTGTGGGTAAGCGGACGGGAACGAGGTGAAGGATCCCAAATAATATTATGTTTCGTCCACCGCATAATGTCAGTGTCTGGTTTGAATGGAAGTGCAGCGTTGCTGACTGGTTCAGGTCGGCGAATAGCTATGACCAAGTATGTATTTTAAATAGTAAATAACACCCCCCCCGCACCCCCCCTCAATCCCCCCCCAGCGTTGCGAGCACTTTCACACGCCTCAGAAAGGTCTGCAACCCTGCCCTTCCCCATTACCTCCTAGCATGCAGTGCTTCCGCTGCAGCAAGGGATTCTGGGAAATGGCATGCAAATGAGAGCAGGCACTGTCACCTTTTGCTTCCAATCCATGTTGACATGGAACCCTGATATGTATTTAGTAACAAGTTCAAATTGGGGGATATGAGAGAAGCTGTCACATATATAAAGGGTTAATATGTGCAGCTTAGAGGGGAGAAGGGAGAGGGGGATATGAGAGACACTGTCACATATAAAGGGTTAATATGTGCAGCTTAGAGGGGAGAAGGGAGAGGGTGATATGAGAGACACTGTCACATATATAAAGGGTTAATATGTGCAGCTTAGCGGAGAGAAGGGAGAGGGGGATATGAGAGACACTGTCACATATATAAAGGGTTAATATGTGCAGCTTAGCGGAGAGAAGGGAGAGGGGGATATGAGAGAAACTGTCACATATATAAAGGGTTAATATGTGCAGCTTAGAGGGGAGAAGGGAGAGGGGGATATGAGAGACACTGTGACATATATAAAGGGTTAATATGTGCAGCTTAGAGGGGAGAAGGGAGAGGGGGATATGGGAGACACTGTCACATATATAAAGGGTTAATATGTGCAGCTTAGAGGGGAGAAGGGAGAGGGGGATATGAGAGACACTGTCACATATATAAAGGGTTAATATGTGCAGCTTAGAGGGGAGAAGGGAGAGGGGGATATGAGAGACACTGTCACATATATAAAGGGTTAATATGTGCAGCTTAGAGGAGAGAAGGGAGAGGGGGATATGAGAGAAACTGTCACATATATAAAGGGTTAATATGTGCAGCTTAGAGGGGAGAAGGGAGAGGGGGATATGAGAGACACTGTCACATATATAAAGGGTTAATATGTGCAGCTTAGAGGGGAGAAGGGAGAGGGGGATATGAGAGACACTGTCACATATATAAAGGGTTAATATGTGCAGCTTAGAGGGGAGAAGGGAGAGGGGGATATGAGAGACACTGTCACATATATAAAGGGTTAATATGTGCAGCTTAGCGGAGAGAAGGGAGAGGGGGATATGAGAGAAACGGTCACATATATAAAGGGTTAATATGTGCAGCTTAGAGGGGAGAAGGGAGAGGGGGATATGAGAGACACTGTGACATATATAAAGGGTTAATATGTGCAGCTTAGAGGGGAGAAGGGAGAGGGGGATATGAGAGAAACGGTCACATATATAAAGGGTTAATATGTGCAGCTTAGAGGAGAGAAGGGAGAGGGGGATATGAGAGATACTGTCACATATATAAAGGGTTAATATGTGCAGCTTAGCGGAGAGAAGGGAGAGGGGGATATGACACCGTCACATATATAAAGGGTTAATATGTGCAGCTTAGAGGAGAGAAGGGAGAGGGGGATATGAGAGAAACTGTCACATATATAAAGGGTTAATATGTGCAGCTTAGAGGGGAGAAGGGAGAGGGGGATATGAGAGACACTGTCACATATATAAAGGGTTAATATGTGCAGCTTAGAGGAGAGAAGGGAGAGGGGGATATGAGTGACACTGTCACATATATAAAGGGTTAATATGTGCAGCTTAGAGAGAGAAGGGAGAGGGGGATATGAGAGACACTGCCACATATATAAAGGGTTAATATGTGCAGTTTAGAGGGGAGAAGGGAGAGGGATATGAGAGACACTGTCACTTATATAAAGGGTTAATATGTGCATCTTAGAGGAGAGAAGGGAGAGGGGCATATGAGAGACACTGTCACATATATAAAGGGTTAATATGTGCAGCTTAGAGGGGCAAAGGGAGAGAGGGATATGGGAGACACTGTCACATATATAAAGGGTTAATATGTGCAGCTTAGAGGGGAGAGGGGGATATGAGAGACACTGTCACATATATAAAGGGTTAATATGTGCAGCTTAGAGGGGAGAAGGGAGAGGGGGATATGAGAGACACTGTCACATATATAAAGGGTTAATATGCGCAGCTTAGAGGGGAGAAGGGAGACAGGGATATGAGAGAAACTGTCACACATATAAAGGGTTAATATGTGCAGCTTAGAGGAGAGAAGGGAGAGAGGGATATGAGAGACACACATATATAAAGGGTTAATATGTGCAGCTTAGAGAGAGAAGGGAGAGGGGGATATGGGAGACACTGTCACACATATAAAGGGTTAATATGTGCAGCTTAGAGGAGAGAAGGGAGAGGGGGATATGAGAGACACTGTCACATATATAAAGGGTTAATATGTGCAGCTTAGAGGGGAGAAGGGAGAGGGGGATATGAGAGACACTGTCACATATATAAAGGGTTAATATGTGCAGCTTAGAGGTGAGAGGGGGATATGAGAGACACTGTCACATATATAAAGGGTTAATATGTGCAGCTTAGAGGGGAGAAGGGAGAGGGGGATATGGGAGACACTGTCACATATATAAAGGGTTAATATGTGCAGCTTAGAGGTGAGAGGGGGATATGAGAGACACTGTCACATATATAAAGGGTTAATATGTGCAGCTTAGAGGAGAGAAGGGAGAGGGGGATATGAGAGAAACTGTCACATATATAAAGGGTTAATATGTGCAGCTTAGAGGGGAGAAGGGAGAGGGGGATATGAGAGACACTGTCACATATATAAAGGGTTAATATGTGCAGCTTAGAGGGGAGAAGGGAGAGGGGGATATGAGAGACACTGTCACATATATAAAGGGTTAATATGTGCAGCTTAGAGGGGAGAAGGGAGAGGGGGATATGAGAGACACTGTCACATATATAAAGGGTTAATATGTGCAGCTTAGCGGAGAGAAGGGAGAGGGGGATATGAGAGAAACGGTCACATATATAAAGGGTTAATATGTGCAGCTTAGAGGGGAGAAGGGAGAGGGGGATATGAGAGACACTGTGACATATATAAAGGGTTAATATGTGCAGCTTAGAGGGGAGAAGGGAGAGGGGGATATGAGAGAAACGGTCACATATATAAAGGGTTAATATGTGCAGCTTAGAGGAGAGAAGGGAGAGGGGGATATGAGAGATACTGTCACATATATAAAGGGTTAATATGTGCAGCTTAGCGGAGAGAAGGGAGAGGGGGATATGACACCGTCACATATATAAAGGGTTAATATGTGCAGCTTAGAGGAGAGAAGGGAGAGGGGGATATGAGAGAAACTGTCACATATATAAAGGGTTAATATGTGCAGCTTAGAGGGGAGAAGGGAGAGGGGGATATGAGAGACACTGTCACATATATAAAGGGTTAATATGTGCAGCTTAGAGGAGAGAAGGGAGAGGGGGATATGAGTGACACTGTCACATATATAAAGGGTTAATATGTGCAGCTTAGAGAGAGAAGGGAGAGGGGGATATGAGAGACACTGCCACATATATAAAGGGTTAATATGTGCAGTTTAGAGGGGAGAAGGGAGAGGGATATGAGAGACACTGTCACTTATATAAAGGGTTAATATGTGCATCTTAGAGGAGAGAAGGGAGAGGGGCATATGAGAGACACTGTCACATATATAAAGGGTTAATATGTGCAGCTTAGAGGGGCAAAGGGAGAGAGGGATATGGGAGACACTGTCACATATATAAAGGGTTAATATGTGCAGCTTAGAGGGGAGAGGGGGATATGAGAGACACTGTCACATATATAAAGGGTTAATATGTGCAGCTTAGAGGGGAGAAGGGAGAGGGGGATATGAGAGACACTGTCACATATATAAAGGGTTAATATGCGCAGCTTAGAGGGGAGAAGGGAGACAGGGATATGAGAGAAACTGTCACACATATAAAGGGTTAATATGTGCAGCTTAGAGGAGAGAAGGGAGAGAGGGATATGAGAGACACACATATATAAAGGGTTAATATGTGCAGCTTAGAGAGAGAAGGGAGAGGGGGATATGGGAGACACTGTCACACATATAAAGGGTTAATATGTGCAGCTTAGAGGAGAGAAGGGAGAGGGGGATATGAGAGACACTGTCACATATATAAAGGGTTAATATGTGCAGCTTAGAGGGGAGAAGGGAGAGGGGGATATGAGAGACACTGTCACATATATAAAGGGTTAATATGTGCAGCTTAGAGGTGAGAGGGGGATATGAGAGACACTGTCACATATATAAAGGGTTAATATGTGCAGCTTAGAGGGGAGAAGGGAGAGGGGGATATGGGAGACACTGTCACATATATAAAGGGTTAATATGTGCAGCTTAGAGGTGAGAGGGGGATATGAGAGACACTGTCACATATATAAAGGGTTAATATGTGCAGCTTAGAGGAGAGAAGGGAGAGGGGGATATGAGAGACACTGTCACATATATAAAGGGTTAATATGTGCAGCTTAGAGGGGAGAAGGGAGAGGGGGATATGAGAGACACTGTCACATATATAAAGGGTTAATATGTGCAGCTTAGAGGGGAGAAGGGAGAGGGGGATATGAGAGACACTGTCACATATATAAAGGGTTAATATGCGCAGCTTAGAGGGGAGAAGGGAGAGGGGGATATGAGAGAAACTCACATATATAAAGGGTTAATATGCGCAGCTTAGAGGAGAGAAGGGAGAGGGGGATATGAGAGACACTGTCACATATATAAAGGGTTAATATGTGCAGCTTAGAGGGGAGAAGGGAGAGGGGAAACACTGCCAAAAACGGTTTCAACACCGTGCAGGAGGGAAGCATATTTCAGAGAGAGAGAAGAGCGAGAACAAGATCATTCTCTGAAGCTGGAGGGTGTCCGACCGACGGGAAAACGTGAGGAAGCGCGTCTTCACCGAAAATGGCGGTGGTTTCAAGGAACCCGCGCCCCAGCAGAGGTGTTTCATACGGTGCGTCCGGTGACTTCCCGGTGACCGCCCTTCCCCTCGTTCCTCTCCGTGGCTCCGACGATTTCCCATGTTACATTATCCCAGCAGCAAACCGGCGCAAGGCGAGGGTGTCCACAGCGACCCTTGTAAGGATGTCACATATATATTGTAAGGCATGAGAAGGGGAGCTAAGGCGTGATCCATGCCACACCAGCCTCTCCTCTCTCTCTGAGTGGGACTTACTCGCCTAGTCCACAAGATGGCGCCAAACACCAAGGGTTTGCCGCGGCAGAGACCAGTTGGAGATGATGATACAATGAAATGAATGGAATCGCGGTTACTATTGGGTAGGCGCCAAGGGGTTCAATCAGTCCCAGCTTCAGCATGTGACTCAATCAGTCCCTGCGTCAGCACAAGTGGCTCAATCAGGCCCTGCTTCAGCACAGGTAGCTCAATCAGGCCCTGCTTCAGCACAGGTGGCTCAATCAGTCCCTGTTTCAGCAAAGGTGGCTCAATCCATCCCTGCTTCAGCACAGTTGGCCCAATCAGTTCCTGCTTCAGCACAGGTGACGCTATCAGTCCCTGCTTCAGCATAGGTGGCTCAATCAGTCCCTGCTTCAGCACAGGCGGCTCACATTGTCCCTGCTTCAGCACAGGTGGCTCAATCAGTCCCTGCTTCAGCACAGGTGGCTCAATCAGTCCCTGCTTTAGCACAGGTGGCTCAATCCATCCCTGCTTCAGCACAGTTGGCCCAATCAGTTCCTGCTTCAGCACAGGTGACGCTATCAGTCCCTGCTTCAGCATAGGTGGCTCAATCAGTCCCTGCTTAAGCACAGGTGGCTCACATTGTCCCTGCTTCAGCACAGGTGGCTCAATCAGTCCCTGCTTCAGCACAGGTGGCTCAATCAGTCCCTGCTTTAGCACAGGTGGCTCAATCAGTCCCTGCTTCAGCACAGGCGGCTCAATCAGTCCCTGCTTCAGCACAGGTGGCTCAGTCACTGCTTCAGCACAGGTGGCTCAATCAGTCCCTGCTTCAGCACAGATGCCTCAATCAGTCCCTGCTTCAGCACAGATGGCTCAATCAGTCCCTGCTTTAGCAGAGGTGGCTCAATCAGTCCCTGCTTCAGCACAGGCGGCTCAATCAGTCCCTGCTTCAGCACAGGTGGCTCAATCAGTCACTGCTTCAGCACAGGTGGCTCAATCAGTCCCTGCTTCAGCACAGATGCCTCAATCATTCCCTGCTTCAGCACATATGGCTCAATCAGTCAATGCTTCAGCATATGTGGCTCAATCAGTCCCTGCTTCAGCACAGGTGGCTCAATCAGTCCCTGCATCAGCTCAGGTGGCGCAATCAGTCCCTGCTTCAGCATATGTGGCTCAATCAGTCCCCGTTTCAGCACAGGTGGCTCAATCAGTCCCTGAGTATGAGGCTCAGTTTGCAGCACACTTTATTGCCAGCGGGGGAGCACTAACACGTTATATTTAAGGTGACAGGGCAGGGACTGTCTGCGCTGCATTTCCGTAGCTTCCCGAGTCTCCGTTTTAGAGCGGCTGGCATGGGCTCCCCGGGAGCAGCGCCCTAAAGATGCCAGCCTACCTGTACCCCTCTCATGCACTGACCGCGGCCCCCTGCAGGCGCACTTACCCGAACCCCCTCCTACGGCCTCTGTAACTTCTCCCCACTTACCACTTAGAGTGTAAGCTCTTCGGGGCAGGGGCTCCTTTACCTAATGTCACACACACACAGACACACACACACACACCTGTAAAGCGGGTTACAGAAGTGCAGAGCCAGCAACACCTACTCACAGACAGCTATGAAGCTGGTCGTACTGGCTTAGCAGTGTGACGCTGGGATAGGTTTCCACCCCACATTATATAAGTTAGGGTGGGTAAAAAAAAAATTGACAACAGCCCCTCCACCGTGCAGCAATTACAAATATAACTTGTGAGCACGTTCACAGACAGGGCTGCCCGCCGGCCCTTCCCCACTATCCCTTCGCATACCGTGCTTCCGCTGCAGCCGAGGATTCTGGGTAATGACAGGCTTTCACAATCCGTGCCCGGAGAGACAGGATTTTTGGTTTTTTAACATACTGCAATTAAAGATGCTGACACAATTATATGGGCAAAAATAAAAAAGCGAAAAAATAAAACCCCTATAGCCATTCACTCCAAGAAACACACACGTGGCGCCCAACAGCCAATGGCAAAGTCGCAGTGCTGTATAGAATGCTGTATAGAATACTGTATAGAATACTGTACATGCCTGCCCATGACACAGGAGGTCTGACATATACAATATTAATGTATCGGATTCATGAGTGGCGGGCACTTGATAAATATAAATTAAAAAGAGTATACAAGCAGGGAGGCTTTAATTGTATATATATATTCACCGTTATCCCCCAGCATGCTGTGCTTCCACTGCAGCAAAGGATTCTGGGAAATGGCATGCAGCCCTGCCTTTCACCGTTATCCCCCAGCATGCAGTGCTCCCACTGCAGCAAGG
Source organism: Ascaphus truei (assembly GCF_040206685.1). Taxonomy (NCBI): domain Eukaryota; kingdom Metazoa; phylum Chordata; class Amphibia; order Anura; family Ascaphidae; genus Ascaphus; species Ascaphus truei. The sequence continues at coordinate 3,632,426 of NC_134505.1, read as the reverse complement.
GATTCTGGGAAATGACATGCAGCCCTGCCTTTCACCGTAATCACCTAGCATGCAGTGCTCCCAGTGCAGCAAGGGATTCTGGGAAGTGACATGCAGCGCTGCCTTTCACCATTATCACCCAACATACAGTGATCCCACTGCAGCAAGGGATTCTGGGAAATGACATGCAAATGAGCACACAACGTGTCACCTTTTTCCTGTAGTATCCATTCACATGGATCCCATTTAAGCTGATGCATCCCATGTAGGATATTGTTTGGTCTGCGGATTTAAGGTAACGTAAATATATAGGGTACAGAGGTTATAAATGCTCGCCAAATGTTGAAATAACAATGTTCCAGTATTTAGGTTTTTTTTAATGACGTAACAAGCTTGTGGCCCTTCTCCTATGTTTTCTGATCTGGCTCCTTTGGGGGACTGTATTAGCTCCCTGATAAGGGACAGTATGAGATAAGGGGGATTGATAAACACTTCTCCATTCAGTGCCCCCCCCAAAAAGTTGAACTGGCCGACTCTGTGACATTACACCTTTTACATCCGACGCTTCAACCCGCCGAAAAAGGTGACGTGGGGTACACAGGTAAGTAGAGAAAAGAGGTAAGTAAATACAGGTGCCACCAAAGGCATGTTCTTTGGGACAGCGGTGTGTTGCGGTTGTGCTCTCTCGTGACCCTTGTAACCCTGGATTATAGCCCCTTCCATGCTTATTTGCCCCCCCTGTCTGCACCACTCTTACCCACCCTGTTCAATTACCCACCCAAATAAAAACAAGACACCCTTTTGTTGGGTACAAATGACCACAGCCTTTTTATTCATCATAAATGACCCCAACCTCCTGGACATGGTCGTCAAGTAACCCCCAACCAGCGGACCCTATTGTGCTCTTTGATCAAGCGCGCTCAGCCACGAAACGCGTCGGTGGTATTTATGTCCGTTCACTCCGCATACAGATGAAACCGTCGTTTTTTGGCCCAGATTCTGAGGAGTTCCATGAACGTGTCGGGGAAAATCCTCAGCACGGTCCATAGACGATGTAATGGCCCATCGGATGAACTAGTCCATAGACGCTATAATGGCCCATCGGATAAACACAGTGGGGGTCCCTGCGTTTGAATGGGACTCACGCTTTGTGAATCCCACCGGGGCTGTGAGTCCCATTCAAACGCAGGGACCCCCGCTGTGATAATCCGATGGGCCATTACATCGTCTATGGACTAGTTCATCAGATGGGCCATTACATCGTCTATGGACTGTGCTGCAATATCGCTGCAGTCAAAGAATTTTGACTTTGGCCAGCGACGGAAGCGTGACGTCAGCGTCACGCGAGCGGTTCAGCCAATGAGGGCGAACCGCTTGCGTGACGTCACGGGCCACGCCCCCTGTCGCCCTCCCGAGGTCTCCTGCACCTAGTGCAACAATCGCTATGGCGACGTGTGATGTCACGTGACTTGACGTCACACGACCCCGCTGCGTCATTTGAGGCCCATCGCCATGGCAACATGGCGTCACGTGACGTCCTTTGACACCGGCACGCAGGTAAGGGGGGGGCTTGAGCACTGGGGGGAGAGCAGGCAGGGGGGGGCACAGTGCCAGAATTTGCACACCCCCGGGTTAACACACGGTAAACACAATCAGAACGGGAGCAGAGGATTCTGGGATTCGTGCACTAATGGAACAGCTATCCTTTGCTACAAGGAGGATAATTATAAGGCTGGAGGCCTAGTATTGTGAGGGCGACCCCACAGTCTATTCTCTTTAAATGAGCCTCCCCCCTCCACTCTCCCACTCCTCCCTTTCCATACTCTCTCACGCCTGGGGTGGGCTCTCTTTTCAGGCCTAAGCCGTACCCACCCCGAGGCACAACGTCTCCTTCCGTCCCGAGTCGCTCGTGGTACTCCGCTCCCCCCGTACGCCGCACACAACCAGATAACACGACTATTATTATCCTCGTTTATTTGCATAGCGCCAGCATGTTCCGTAGTGCGGTACAAGGGGGGGGGGGGGAACAGAGCGACATAAACAGTTACGTACACGGACACGCATGCACAAGCAGATACAGAGATTGAGCCTCTGATTTGGCCACCTGTGCTGAAGCAAGGGCTGACTGAGCCCCCCCGTGCTGAAGCAGGGACTGATTGAGCCACTTTTGCTGAAGCAGGGGCCCATTGAGTCACCGATGCTGCAGCAAGGACTGATTGAGACACCTGTGCTGAAGCAGGGACTGATTGAGCCACTAGTGCCTAAGCAGGGGCCTATTGCGTCACCTATGCTGCAGCAGGGACTAATTGAGGTACCTGTGCTGAAGCAGGGACTGATTGAGTCTGTCGGTGGTCCCGCTTACAGTTAATGGCTTTGCTTAGTAACCACGTGGTATGATTTGCATAGGGGAATGAAGAAAATGTCACACGCCAGACACCATGTTTGTTTCTTTCAAAATGTTGTTGGAAACATCTACTATACATTTCGGAAAGATGTCTGCCTGTTCGCTCTGCATTCTTGGACACCTCTAACGATGTCATAACCACATTTTGCATGATATTTCCTGAGATCAAGGAGAAAGTGCTTTGTCAATGGTTAGGATACAGTTGGACGCCATTTTGAACCAAGATGGCGGACTGAACCTTTCAAACCTGCGCTGATTTTAACCAAATTCGGCAGGATTGGAAGTAACGGGACTGAATTGACAAAATCCATGTTTTTTTTTTTTACTTTGGTCAACTTTTATGAGTGGGAACTGGCAAAAAAAATGCGTATATTTTTGCGCCTGATGGAAAAAAAAAACGAAAAACATCGTTTACCAAACAGCCGTACAATAAAAATAGGTACATGTGTTTTCATTAAGAATCAAAAAATGTAGCTTTACCAAACAGCCCTTAACAACAAAAATAAATACCTTGGTTTTCATTAAGAAACAAAACAATAAATAAATTCGCCATTTACAAATCTCAGTATTTTGGGGGGGTTTCTAACAATTCCCGTGTAACGCCAGCTGGTAATGCCATAAAGAGGGAGAGTGTGTGACTTTGTGGTTGAAGCTTGGTGAAAATAACAGTAATTAATTTCCTATAATCAGTAGTTACAACCCCAACACTCAACAGGAGAGGATCTTGTGCGTGCAAAACTCTCTGCGCTATACAAGAATATATATATATATATATCTTTCTTATTTCTGTTTACCCTGTGTTTATTTGCTGCCGGCAAAGCGTCTATAAGAAAGTGGACAGCTGGCAAACTACAAAGAGGGGAATATGGACCGGGTGTAATGACCTTTCGGGCATTCACAGATATAATCTGCAAAGGAGGTCGTGGAACGGTATGAGTTTGTCTCTCAGTGATAAGTCAAACTGAGAACCTATGTAAACGGCAGCATGATGTCAAAAAAAAAATCGAACAAATCAATAAATAAAATTCCTGTGTCACAACATAGAGTATATTTTACTGGACGTCTTCATCCTTATTCATGACCATCCCAATGATCGGCCTGAGGTCCCGTTCCATCCTTCCGATCTTGAGCACCTTTTTGGGATTTTGTAGTGATGGACTTAGACTCTGAAATCAAGCACAGGTACACTGGAAATCTCAGTGATGTAATAGTAGGGTGATTTGGATAGTTAGATGGTGTGTCTAAAGCATATTGTCCTAGCGTAAGTCGTTAGAAGCCGGTGGGGGGAGGAGAAACGGTAAACTTTCACGAGCCCACAAATGAGGTTCTCCATGGTGCTATAGTTCGGATTTAAGGATAACCTGAAGGGTTGTATTTGTGGTGAAGATATGACCGTAACGTTTTTTTGGAACAGTAACCCTGGCTCATCTTCTGTTCTCTGGGAGGAACTGTGCTATATGAGCAGTTACGTGTGCTAGGCTTTTTAATGTTTCTAATTAAAAATTATAACGACTTACTGTGTTTGGATTTGGAAGCCGGCGGATTTGCGTCAGTTGTCGGAAAAAACACATCTTTAATTCTGCGAAAAAGAAGCAGTAGATATGAGGGTGGCCGGGAGCTGAAGAAGTACTCTGTTGAGCCTTCCAAGGATGACTTCTTCCCGTATTATGACAGGGCTGATCCATAGTCCTACCTGTCGTCCTCCTCATCCATCAGCAAGCTGTACGTTCCGATTTCCATCTCCAGCAGGTCCTTAAGGTAATGCAGTATCCGGTCGTCAGATGTCAACTGCCGGGCCTCGGCCTTGATCTTTGCGAGCTCTTCTTCACGCCTGGACACGGCTTCCTGGATGCTCTGCAGCTGGTTGGTGTAGGCTGACTCCGTTTCACACAGTGTGACTTCCTTAGAAGATTTCTGAGAAGATAGCACAAGGGGATGGACACCTGCTGACCCTTAAGAACCCTGAGTGATGTGATTCTCAATCGATTATAACAGTACTGGTGAGATTTGGGATCAATTATTCCCACCTTCGATAGGAAGCTGTATTAGTTAGGAGAGTCCTTGACTTGGTGAGGAGAATGTCGGAGAAAGTGGAGATAGGGCAGTGTTTTTTCTAGAAGGACTGGGAGAGAGGGCCTTTAAGATGTAGGACAATTCCTTGCCAAGTCAGATAACGTGGATTGGATTGTGTCATAGTGATATCTCTTTCCATCCAGGTACGGGTCAGAACCTTCACATGCACACACTACACAAAATAAATGGATGTGACCCGTTTATAAAAGCCGGTGCATATATCACATGCAAATGTTTAAAATAGGCGGAGGAGGAAGAGGGCGATAGGTTCAGATAGTGTATTCTGCGTAGAGCGCTAGACCTCAACATACCATCTTGTGCTGAACTTCTGCCTCGATCTCCAGGCTCCTGAAGGTGCGCCTCAGCACCGCCAGTTCGTTCTTCTGGATGTGGAGAGCTTCTTCTTCCGTTCTGTTCTGGTGAGGGAGTCCCTCCGACTGGAAGAAAATATATGTCAACTGTTCGTCCCGGTGTCCTTGAAGAATCAAACATTGATATGGTACTGTACCGTATTTTGTCAGGACAAAGGCACAGCCCTTTTCTTAAGGGCAGCCATACTTGGGGCGCAACGAAAGGGTTGGACAGCACCACAGTCATTGTTTATATTGGTTGGTTACAAATGAATAACTCATTTAATAGAACATAAAGCTGGACTTCCCCATGCATCGGTGGCCCTTTTATTGAGTAAGTATGTCTTCCTCCCAAAACGTCTTTGAATTAGTACCTGCCAATCCAGCTGTGATTTGATGTCCTTCTGATGGCGGTCTGCTATGGAGTCGTACTGCTCTCTCATCTCCGCCATGGTTTCGGTAAGGTCCGTGGCCTTCCGACTGTCCACTTCCACATTCACCTGGCACCTGGCTTGGGTCCGAAGCTTACGTGTGTCCTACGAAAACCAAAAAGGAAACAAATAATGGTCTATAATTAAAGCAAGAGAGATGGGTAATTTCATGGGGGAGTGCAAGGGGCATCTCTACTGTTAGCCATGATTTGGACCGTGTAAACCTCTTCAATACATGAAGGGTCTCCCCATACCCTGCAACTGTACCTATTTAGATGGCACACTACATGTCTTTGGCTCTTGTATGACCAGCTGTACCTATTACACCACGTTGGTTATGGGTCATCCATAGGGATTGTCTTGGAAGTGGCTCCATCGAGCATGAGTAGAGGAATTAAAGTAGCACCTAGTTTATACCCCCAAAATGTTAGAATGTCTCTCCCTGTTGTGTTCAGGACATACTAGTAAAGGTGAGAATGCAAATTGAAATGATGCACACACGCTTAGCCTTAGACCTGTAGCACCACAAGCGCCCAAGATGCCTCAAGATCTTCTAAAGAGATTCGATTGTGTGGATCTGTAATGGGGCAATATCACATAGTCGGGTAGAAAACAATAACGTCATAGTATAACTGACTACCCCAAAGAAATCTTACAATGCTAACAGCCCTGGCTTGATTACTTGTCTTGGGGGGGTTCTGAATTGCGGGGTTGTTGGCCAGTCAGTTGTTTTCTTTACCCCTACCTTACCCTGTCCTTATCAGAGAACCAATAAAGATAAGGGGAGGTGGGGATGGGGGAGACTTGGGCTGTACAAGCGTTTGCTGATCACACAGTGACATCACACAGTGACATCACAATGACATCACACAAAAAGGGAGGAGACCGAAGAAATCCACCCCCTCCCAAGTCTCCCTTTAAATAATACATCAAAAATACTTATAGGGGTCAGATGTGGGTAACTGAGGTATCGGTCACCTAGATGTATCCCGTAAACACGTCAATGGAATTAGTTCACTTAGGTCCTACGAGGGATTGGCCCTTTAAATGGCGCTGTATATCGAACGAAACGTCTTGCTGTGGAGTGGTTACCTCCTGTTGGTCTCTCTTGAGGCAGGCTAGTTCCTCCGTCCTCGTCTGCAGCTCCATCTCCAGGTTGGACTTCTCCAGCCTGAGGTCGCTGCTGACACGCTGCAGACCCTTCACGTCGGCCGCGACTTCGTCGTAATGCGCGCGTTCCGCCTCGTACCTGGAGAGTTTGGGACGGAAACCGTCGTGTTCAAGGACTTGCGCGGAGGGCGGGACGTTCGGGACCTCTCCGAGTGAATGGCCCTGTCCCATTTTTGACCCCAATGCTTAAACCTGTTCCCTGACACTTTAGGATATGCAGTATATAATTTATTTTATTTATAAAAATGTGTTACCAGGAAGTAATACACTGAGCGTTACCTCTCGTTATCACGTATGTCCTGGGCACAGAGTTACGATGACAAATACATAGTTACATGAAGGGAACAGGGTTATATATTATACTATCTGATATACCCGGCGTTGCCCGGGATTGCAGGGGCGGGGTGCGTGAAGGGCGGGGTGGGAAGGGGGGGGTGCGTGAAGGGCGGGGAGGGGGCGGGGGTGAAGGGCGGGGAGGGGGTGGGGGGAGAAGGGCGGGTAGGGGGTGGGGGGCGAAGGGCAGGGGGTGGTGGGCGAAGGGCAGGGGGTGGTGGGTGAAGGACGGGGGTGGGGGGCAAAGGGCAGGGGGTGGGGGGCGAAGGGCAGGGGGTGAAGGGCAGGGGTAGGGGGTGAAGGGCTGGAGTAGGGGGTGGGGGGTGAAGGGCGGGGGTGGGGGGTGAAGGGCAGGGATGGGGGGTGAAGGGCGGGGGTGGGTGGTGGAGGGCAGGGGTGGGGGGTGAAGGGCAGGGGGTGGGGGTGAAGGGCAGGGGTAGGGGGTGGGGGGTGAAGGGCAGGGGTATGGGGTAGGGGTAGGGGGGGGGGAAGGGCAGGGGTGGGGGGTGAAGGGCAGGGGTAGAGGGTGGGGGGCGAAGGGTGGGGAGGGGATGGGGGGCGAAGGGCAGGGGGTGGGGGGTGAAGGGTGGGGGGTGAAAGGCAGGGTAGGGGGGGGTGAAGGGCAGGGGTAGGGGGGGTGAAGGGCAGGGGTGGGGGGTGAAGGTGGGGGGTGGGGGGCGAAGGGCGGGGAGGGGGTGGGGGGCAAAGGGTGGGGAGGGGGTGGGGGGCAAAGGGTGGGGAGGGGGTGGGGGGCAAAGGGAAGGGGGTGAAGGGCGGGGGTGGGGGGTGAAGGGCGGGGGTGGGGGGTGAAGGGCGGGGGTGGGGGGTGAAGGACAGGGGTAGGGGGTGGGGGGTGAAGGGCAGGGGTAGGGGGTGGGGGGTGAAGGGCAGGTGTAGGGGGCGGGGGGTGAAGGGCAGGGGTAGGGGGCGGGGGTGAAGGGCAGGGGTAGGGGGCGGGGGGTGAAGGGCAGGGGTGGGGGATGAAGGGCAGGGGTAGGGGGTGGGGGGTGAAGGGTAAGGGGTGGGGGTGAAGGGTAGGGGGTGGGGGTGAAGGGCAGGGGTAGGGGGTGGGGGGTGAAGGGCAGGGGTAGAGGGTGGGGGCGAAGGGTGGGGAGGGGGGTGGGGGGCGAAGGGTGGGGGGTGAAGGGCAGGGGTAGGGGGGTGGCGGGTGAAGGGCAGGGGTGGGGGGTGAAGGGCAGGGGTAGGGGGGGTGAAGGGCAAGGGTAGGGGGGGTGAAGGGCAGGGGTGGGGGGTGAAGGGCAGGGGTAGAGGGTTGGGGATGAAGGGCGGGGAGGGGGGGTGAAGGGCAGGGGTGGGGGGTGAAGGGCAGGTGTGGGGGGTGAAGGGAAGGGGTAGGTGGTGAAGGGCAGGGGTAGGGGGTGGGGGGTGAAGGGCAGGGGGTGGGGGGTGAAGGGAAGGGGTAGGTGGTGAAGGGCAGGGGTAGGGGGTGGGGGGTGAAGGGCAGGGGGGGTGGGCAAAAGGCAGGGGGTGGGGGGCAGGGGGTGGGGAGTGAATGGCAGGGGTAGGAGGTGAAGGGCAGGAGTAGGGGGTGAAGGGAAGGGGTAGGTGGTGAAGGGCAGGGGTAGGGGGTGGGGGGGTGAAGGGCAAGGGTAGGGGGGGTGAAGGGCAGGGGTAGGGGGTGAAGGGCAGGGGTGGGGGTGAAGGGCAGGGGTAGGGGGTGGGGGTGAAGGGCAGGGGTGGGGGGTGAAGGGTAGGGGGTGGGGGTGAAGGGCAGGGGTAGAGGGTGGGGGGCGAAGGGTGGGGAGGGGGGCGAAGGGTGGGAGGGGGTGGGGGGCGAAGGGCGGGAAGGGGGTAGGGGGCGAAGGGCAGGGGTAGGGGGCAAAGGGCAGGGGGTGGGGGGCAAAGGGCAGGGGGTGGGGGGCAAAGGGCAGGGGGTGGGGGGCGAAGGGCAGGGGGTGGGGGGTGAAGGGCAGGGGGCATGGGGTGGGGGGGCGAAGGGTGGGGGGTGGGGGGCAAAGGGCAGGGGGTGAAGGGCAGGGGTAGGGGGTGGGGGGTGAAGGGCGGGGGTGGGGGGTGAAGGGCAGGTGTAGCGGTCGGGGGGTGAAGGGCAGGGGTAGGTGGTGGGGGGTGAAGGGCAGGGGTAGGGGGCGGGGGTGAAGGGCAGGGGTGGGGGTGAAGGGCAAGGGTAGGGGGTGGGGGGTGAATGGCAGGGGTAGGGGGGGTGAAGGGCAGGGGGGTGAAGGGCAGGCGTAGGGGGGTGAAGAGCAGGGGTAGGGGGGGTGAAGGGCAGGGGTAGGGGGGGTGAAGGGCAGGGGTAGAGGGGGTGAAGGGCAGGGGTGGGGGGGTGAAGGGCAGGGGTAGCAGGGGCAGGGGTAGGTGAGGGGCAGGGTTAGGGGAGGGGAGAAGGGCAGGCGTGGGGGGGTGAAGGGCAGGGGTAGGGGGGGTGAAGGGCAGGGGTAGAGGGGGTGAAGGGCAGGGGTAGGGGGGGGTGAAGGGCAGGGGTAGCCTTTATAGCTATCTGACTCTCCTTATCTGCCACCAGGCTATGTGCATTATGATGTCACGTGCCAGCTGACTTCCTCTCTTTTTTTCATCTGCTTTCTGTATAAACTGTACAGCAACGTTACTCTCCCTATCTGCCACCAGGCTATGTGCATTATGATGTCACCAGATACATAGTCTACCAGGAAACAACACCCAGTGGCGCAGGAGTGGCGACGGAGCGCTTGGCCACCTCCCCCTCCCCCCCCGGCAGTTCAGACAATGAGGGCGAACCTGCCGGGTGAAGTCACATGCCGCGCCCCCCCCCCCCCCCCCACCCCTCCTGTCTTTCCCCCTGCAGCTCACTGCAGACCGGGGAACTCGGCTGCACGCGCCGCCAGCCTCGCGGGCGCACGTGCAGCGCAGGCAGCGGGGGCCGCAGCTTTGGGGCTCCCGCATGGGAAAGAGTTTATCAACCCATTTTTTGTTCTGTACCCTTGTCCGACCCTGTTCTTATCAGAGAGCCAATAAAGATAAGGGCAGGCGGGAGAGGGAGGAATCTGGCTGCACAAGCACTTACAGTGACCTCTCCACACGGTGACATCATCACACTGTGACATCACACAGTGACACGGGACAAGAGGACTCAGACCCCTCCCAGAGAGAGAAGACCATTCTTTGGGCGCACCCTTACATCATTGTGCCTTTCTCCCATTATTGGATTAGTGATCCACTATGTAAATAAAATGTCACTTTTAAGAATGGGACGGCAACAAACGACAGAGTGCGGAACCTTCCGGTAACCGCCGGGGGAAACGAGACAAACAGACGATAAGTGGTATCGTGAAATGAGTTACAAATAACGTGAGTTACAACGTTACAGAGGTATTGAGCAACAACGAAAATGAATCATTGGAATTGAGTGTGTGTGTGTATGTGTGTGTGTGTGTAGGAATTAAGTGTGTGTATGCCTAGTACTACCCCCCAGCTGAAAGTGTGTGACTGTGTGTGTTGTTGTTGAATTGTGTTATGATTGAGTGTGTGTGCTTTGTGTGTGTGATATGAATGAGTGTGTGTTGAGATTGAGTGTTTGTGTGTTGTAATTTTGTTTGTGGGTGTGTGCTGTGATTGAGTGTGTGTGTTGGGGTGGGTGGGTTGAGTGTGTGTGGAGGGGAGCCCTTGGGGGAATTGAGTGTGTGTGTGTGGGGGGAATTGAGTGGGTGTTGGGAGACGGGGGGGGGGGAGTGAGTGTGTATTTGTGGAGGGAATTTGAGTGTGTGAGGGGGGGGGGAGATTGAGAGTGTGTCTGGTAGGGAATTGAGTGAGGAGCGAGATTGTGTCAGGGAGAGACGAGGGGGGAGAGTGAATGAGAGGGCAGAGAGAGGTGGGGGAGAGGGAGGAAGAGTAAAAAAGGGAGTGAGACATGGGGGGGGGGAGAGAGGAGGACAGTCAGGGGAGTTAGTGTGAGGATGAGAGGGGGGGCAGGGGGATCAGAGGGGGGCTGAGAGCAAGGTGAGTCGGGTTGGTCGTCAAACCGCTGACACGAGCACCCCGGTGAAAGCTACATTTATTTTGGGGTGTTTGCGTAGGGCGCCCGTTCAACATTTTTTCAGGGGGGCCCCTGCTGTAACTGCTTAATGATTTGGGCAGTGAATACCTTGGAATAGCTTCTCCCCACAATGTTGCCTGTGTAGTAACCAGATGCTATATTAAGCTACGTTTCTCCCCCCCCCCCCCGGCTAACCTCGGACCCTGTGACAGGTCGCGTCAGAAGGCGATGGTCTTTTTTTCTCTTATTTACCGGCTTCCGGGGGGGGGGGGGAAGCCCGATCCAGGCGTAGCGCCCCCTCTCCCCAAGCAGAGAAGGAGGGGTTGCATGTTTGCCACCCCCCCCTCACCCCCCATGATCTTGACTCGCAGGCTTCATGAACTAAGCCAAGTGTGGGCCAACTTCAGTCCTCAAGGGACACCGACAGGTCAGGTGTTAAGGATACCCCTGCTTCAGCACAGGTGGCTCAATCAGTCCCTGCTTCAGCACAGGTGGCTCAATCCGTCCTTGCTTCAGCACAGTTGGCTCAATCAGTGGCTCATTCTTCGACTGAGCCACTGATTGAGCCACCTGTGCTGAAGCAGGGAAATCCTTAACATCCGACCTGTCGGTGGCCCTTGAGGGCGGGAGTTGGCACACCCCCTGACCTAAGCCATTTGTCTACCACAGGACATGGGGAGTTTCTCGCCCGTGTAAGAATATGGAAGCAGTTTAAGATGCCGGCGGAACGCGTTCATGCCTCTGCCGTCTCTGCTGCCCGTCCTGCATTGTGTCTGCCCTGGTACACAACCCCCCAAAAACACATGGTCTCTTTGAAATCTCACACAGGTGGAGGCTTTGTGCCGAGGGGCTGCTCCCCGGATGGGTGAGCGGGGCGGGCAAACCCTCGGTCTGCGTAGGGTTTCCGAGAGGTGCCCCTTCGACAGAGCGCAGGCAGGAAACCCCCCGAACTTACTTTGCTTTGAAGCCGTCTGCGACGCGTTTCGTGTGCTCCATGCTCAGCCACAGCTCAAAGTGTGTCATTTGTGCTCTTTTTATCTTCGGAAAGGGGAAAGAGAGAGAATTTATTTTAACAACACAAACAGTTTTTTATTGGGGGGGGGGGCTGATTCTCTCTCTCCTCTCTCTCATTTCTCTCCTCTTTCTCTAACTCTCCCTCTCTCTCTCCCCCTCTCTCTATCTCTTCTCTCTCTCTACTCTATCTCTATCTCCCCCTCTCTCTCTCCTTTCTCTCTCCTCCCTCTCTCTCCTCTCTCTCTTCTCTCTCTCTCTGGCTCTCTCTCTCTCCCCCCCCCCTCTCTCTCTCTCTCCCCTCTCCATTTCTCTCTCCCTATCGCCCTATATCTCTTCTCCTCTCTCTCTCTCTCCCCTCTCTCCTCTATCCCTATCTCTCTCTCTCTCTCTGGCACTCTCTCTCTCTCTCCCCCCTCTCCCTCTCTCTCTCTATATCTATCTCTCTCCCCTCTATCCCTATATCTCTTCTCTCTCTCCTCTCTCCATCGCTCTCTCTCCCCCTCTCTCCCCTCTCTCCCTATATCTCTTCTCCTCTCTCCCCTATCCCTACATGATTCAAGCCGCCAACCCCCCTTCGGGACAGAGCCCCTACCAACCCCCCAATCAGCCTGAAGGTATAATTCACCTCAATGTCAGTCTGCACCTCGCCCTCTGCTGAAGAGCAGGTGGGGTGTTTATGGCTGACAGAGATGTGTGTAAGTATTAATATCTCACACGGGGGTCTCTGTGCACCCCGCAGGTCACCCTAAATAATCAGGGAACTCTGAGACTGGTGAAAGGCAGGGCTGCATGTCATTTCCCAGAATCCCTTGCTGCAGTGGGAGCACTGTATGCTGGGGGGATAATGGTGAAAGGCAGGGTTGCATGTCATTTCCCAGAATCCCTTGCTGCAGTGGAAGCACTGTGTGCTGGGTGATAATGGTGAAAGGCAGGGCTGCATGTCATTACCCAGAATCCCTTGCTGCAGTGGAAGCACTCTGTGCTGGGGATAAGGGTGAAAGGCAGGGCTGCATGTCATTAACCAGAATCCCTTGCTGCAGTGGAAGCACTGTGTGCTGGGGATAATGGTGAAAGGCAGGGCTGCATGTCATTACCCAGAATCCCTTGCTGCAGTGGAAGCACTGTGTGCTGGGGGATAATGGTGAAAGGCAGGGCTGCATGTCATTTCCCAGAATCCCTTGCTGCAGTGGAAGCACTGTGTGCTGGGGATAAGGGTGAAAGGCAGGGCTGCATGTCATTACCCAGAATCCCTTGCTGCAGTGGAAGCACTGTGTGCTGGGGGATAATGGTGAAAGGCAGGGCTGAATGTCATTACCCAGAATCCCTTGCTGCAGTGGAAGCACTGTATGCTGGGGATAAGGGTGAAAGGCAGGGCTGCATGTCATTACCCAGAATCCCTTGCTGCAGTGGAAGCACTGTATGCTGGGGATAAGGGTGAAAGGCAGGGCTGCATGTCATTACCCAGAATCCCTTGCTGCAGTGGAAGCACTGTGTGCTGGGGGATAATGGTGAAAGGCAGGGCTGCATATCATTACCCAGAATCCCTTGCTGCAGTGGAAGCACTGTGTGCTGGGGGATAATGGTGAAAGGCAGGGCTGCATGTCATTACCCAGAATCCCTTGCTGCAGTGGAAGCACTGTGTGCTGGGGATAATGGTGAAAGGCAGGGCTGCATGTCATTACCCAGAATCCCTTGCTGCAGTGGAAGCACTGTGTGCTGGGGGATAATGGTGAAAGGCAGGGCTGCATGTCATTATCCAGAATCCCTTGCTGCAGTGGAAGCACTGTGTGCTGGGGATAAGGGTGAAAGGCAGGGCTGCATGTTATTACCCAGAATCCCTTGCTGCAGTGGAAGCACTGTGTGCTGGGTGATAATGGTGAAAGGCAGGGCTGCATATCATTACCCAGAATCCCTTGCTGCAGTGGAAGCACTGTGTGCTGGGGATAATGGTGAAAGGCAGGGCTGCATGTCATTACCCAGAATCCCTTGCTGCAGTGGAAGCGTGCTGGGGGATAATGGTGAAAGGCAGGGCTGCATGTCATTACCCAGAATCCCTTGCTGCAGTGGAAGCACTGTGTGCTGGGGATAATGGTGAAAGGCGGGGCTGCATGTCATTACCCAGAATCCCTTGCTGCAGTGGAAGCACTGTGTGCTGGGGATAATGGTGAAAGGCGGGGCTGCATGTCATTACCCAGAATCCCTTGCTGCAGTGGAAGCACTGTGTGCTGGGGATAAGGGTGAAAGGCAGGGCTGCATGTCATTACCCAGAATCCCTTGCTGCAGTGGAAGCACTGTGTGCTGGGTGATAATGGTGAAAGGCAGGGCTGCATGTCATTACCCAGAATCCCTTGCTGCAGTGGAAGCACTCTATGCTGGGGATAAGGGTGAAAGGCAGGGCTGCATGTCATTACCCAGAATCCCTTGCTGCAGTGGAAGCACTCTGTGCTGGGGATAAGGGTGAAAGGCAGGGCTGCATGTCATTACCCAGAATCCCTTGCTGCAGTGGAAGCACTGTGTGCTGGGGGATAATGGTGAAAGGCAGGGCTGCATATCATTACCCAGAATCCCTTGCTGCAGTGGAAGCACTGTGTGCTGGGGGATAATGGTGAAAGGCAGGGCTGCATGTCATTACCCAGAATCCCTTGCTGCAGTGGAAGCACTGTGTGCTGGGGATAATGGTGAAAGGCAGGGCTGCATGTCATTACCCAGAATCCCTTGCTGCAGTGGAAGCACTGTGTGCTGGGGATAATGGTGAAAGGCAGGGCTGCATGTCATTATCCAGAATCCCTTGCTGCAGTGGAAGCACTGTGTGCTGGGGATAAGGGTGAAAGGCAGGGCTGCATGTTATTACCCAGAATCCCTTGCTGCAGTGGAAGCACTGTGTGCTGGGTGATAATGGTGAAAGGCAGGGCTGCATGTCATTACCCAGAATCCCTTGCTGCAGTGGAAGCGTGCTGGGGGATAATGGTGAAAGGCAGGGCTGCATGTCATTACCCAGAATCCCTTGCTGCAGTGGAAGCACTGTATGCTGGGGATAATGGTGAAAGGCAGGGCTGCATGTCATTACCCAGAATCCCTTGCTGCAGTGGAAGCACTGTGTGCTGGGGGATAATGGTGAAAGGCGGGGCTGCATGTCATTACCCAGAATCCCTTGCTGCAGTGGAAGCACTGTGTGCTGGGGATAATGGTGAAAGGCGGGGCTGCATGTCATTACCCAGAATCCCTTGCTGCAGTGGAAGCACTGTGTGCTGGGGATAATGGTGAAAGGCGGGGCTGCATGTCATTACCCAGAATCCCTTGCTGCAGTGGAAGCACTGTGTGCTGGGGATAAGGGTGAAAGGCAGGGCTGCATGTCATTACCCAGAATCCCTTGCTGCAGTGGAAGCACTGTGTGCTGGGTGATAATGGTGAAAGGCAGGGCTGCATGTCATTACCCAGAATCCCTTGCTGCAGTGGAAGCACTCTATGCTGGGGATAAGGGTGAAAGGCAGGGCTGCATGTCATTACCCAGAATCCCTTGCTGCAGTGGAAGCACTCTGTGCTGGGGATAAGGGTGAAAGGCAGGGCTGCATGTCATTACCCAGAATCCCTTGCTGCAGTGGAAGCACTGTGTGCTGGGGGATAATGGTGAAAGGCAGGGCTGCATATCATTACCCAGAATCCCTTGCTGCAGTGGAAGCACTGTGTGCTGGGGGATAATGGTGAAAGGCAGGGCTGCATGTCATTACCCAGAATCCCTTGCTGCAGTGGAAGCACTGTGTGCTGGGGATAATGGTGAAAGGCAGGGCTGCATGTCATTACCCAGAATCCCTTGCTGCAGTGGAAGCACTGTGTGCTGGGGATAATGGTGAAAGGCAGGGCTGCATGTCATTATCCAGAATCCCTTGCTGCAGTGGAAGCACTGTGTGCTGGGGATAAGGGTGAAAGGCAGGGCTGCATGTTATTACCCAGAATCCCTTGCTGCAGAGGAAGCACTGTGTGCTGGGTGATAATGGTGAAAGGCAGGGCTGCATATCATTACCCAGAATCCCTTGCTGCAGTGGAAGCGTGCTGGGGGATAATGGTGAAAGGCAGGGCTGCATGTCATTACCCAGAATCCCTTGCTGCAGTGGAAGCACTGTATGCTGGGGATAATGGTGAAAGGCAGGGCTGCATGTCATTACCCAGAATCCCTTGCTGCAGTGGAAGCACTGTGTGCTGGGGGATAATGGTGAAAGGCAGGGCTGCATGTCATTACCCAGAATCCCTTGCTGCAGTGGGAGCACTGTGTGCTGGGGGATAATGGTGAAAGGCGGGGCTGCATGTCATTACCCAGAATCCCTTGCTGCAGTGGAAGCACTGTGTGCTGGGGATAATGGTGAAAGGCGGGGCTGCATGTCATTACCCAGAATCCCTTGCTGCAGTGGAAGCACTGTGTGCTGGGGATAAGGGTGAAAGGCGGGGCTGCAGACCTGTCTAAGACATGCAAATGAGTACACAGTGATATTTCCATTTGATGTGTGTGTGTTTGTGTTTTAGCTCCTATGTGCAGTAATACTCTACGTTACTGAAATAATAGTCTTTTGTCCCCTCTCTGAGCCGCCTAATTTGCATTGTATTGAAATGATGTTAATAACCGACCTTAAACTTGTCCTGCTTTGCATCGCACTAAAATGCATTCATTGTCCGTGTCGTTAAGGGACCTTAACACCCTCCAGTGTCTTTTTGCCCTTGGTTGGGGGCCTCTAATCCCCGACGTGACTGATGTCATTGTGAGTGTGAGAATATAAACGGAGCAATGAGATGTGAAATCGAACAACAAGGAAGAACTGGGCAGCCTTCCCATCCAAGCAGTTATTCCTCCGAACAACAGTGCAAGATAAGGTGATAATTACCCAGGCCGCAGCCTTCAAAGTTGCTCGGCGGATTGTATTATATTTTCGTTTGGTCCTGGTCGGAGAGATTGAACACACCCCCCCAACCACACGACTTCTTATATATACAATACAACTCTGTGCTAACCACACACAAGGTGCAGTCCTCTACCGGGGCAGGCCCCTGTCGGCGTGCGTGTACCCACAAGGCGCGATGCGCCACCGCCTTTGGCAAAAGACACGTTTTTGGCACGGCTTGCCGAGCGCTGTCCAGGTCGCGGCGGCGGTTCAGCCAACCAGCCACGTGATTTCGTGGCCGCGCCCCCCACCGTGCCCACCCGCCGGACCTCCTGCTCTTTCACTGGAAGCGCAACCGCCGACCAGAGGTCGCGGCTGAAACGGGCGCGCGCGCGCCGACAGCCGCTCCGGGGGCCGTAGCCTTACTCCAACCTAAAAGGAGATGAACAAGCATGACAAGGGTTCACAGACGGTCCGATCTCTGCAACACATTCTACACACCAACTGGTACCTCTGCCCCCGCCCAACAGAACGGGGGGGTTATAGTGGGACATCGATGTTCAAGTCAAAGGTGCCGCCGTCAGCCATTCGCCAATCGCTCAGTTAGGAAAACAGACCCGTCAGTGCAAATAAAAGGCGGGCATAATGAAGATACTCCGACGCTGCGTTTCATTCGGCTACAAAATGGGCGCTGTGCCTTCTTCCTAGCTCCTCCTATTAACACTCCGCAAACTGCGAACGGACGCAGCCAGCAGAGCAACGTATGTCATCGCTCTCTGTGGCTCCTCCCGTGTTCTTTATCTTGCGAAAGTCGATGGGACTCGGAAAGGTTTAAAGTCCATAGGGGCTCGGCCGCATCAGAAGTTCCACCGTGGACATTCATAGAGGGGTTTAAAAATGTCCGGCCAAACATTGATTGCCCCCCAATTGTAATGTAAAAGCCTCAACACGACAGAGAGCGTTTCTGGCGACCGGCACACCAGCTCAGAGGAGCAATTCCACCTCCCCGTTTTTGTTTGGCCTCCCTTTTTGTTAACATACAGATGCAACTGCCAGTTGTAGACTGCTTGCCAAGGAAAATATGTGACAATCTCGCAGTAGCTCTTGAGACGGTCCACAGCAGGCTGTAATGGTCCACCAGATTAACACAGCGGGGGGTCACTTCGTTTGAATGGGACTCGCAGCCCGGTAGGATTCACACAGCTTGAGTCCCATTCAAATGCAGGGACCACCCCGCTGTGTTAATCAGATGGGCCATTATTCTGGCTGCTGGAATCTCGCACAGGGGATGGGTTTAAGTGCAGAATTCTCCAGGCAAGCAGTCGACAACCCGGCAGTTGTAAATGGGAAGCAGGGGTCCGTGGGGCTGAACCGCGTCAATCTTAGCTCTGGTGACACCCTGGTTCCCCGGGATGGTGCCTTCAGTAAATTCTCCCATGTTACGTGGGCCCAACAGGAAGCTATAATATCATCTGTCACGGCTTCCTATTGGCCCACGTAACATGGGGATCTGCAAATACCTGGAAGTAACCGGCAGCACCGTGTCCGGTAAATATCTCGGGAACCTGTGGGCCCCCTGGAGCTAAAATGACCGCGGTTCAGATCCGGGGACCCCCAATGTCCCACCTCTATATATATATATTTTAAAACAGGTGAGCCAAGAGGAAAGGCTGCATTAATAATCAGTTGAGGAGACTGCAGAGGAATTGTCACCGCGTCAGAGATGCAGCAATGTTTAGGGGTGTCTTGCCCCTTCTTTGAGCTGACAAAGGGACAGGACACCCAGAAAGGTTTCTGCTTCCGCAACACGATATCCAACTGCATCAATGGTAGTCGAAAGCTTGGCGATTTCTCTGTACGTGCAGGAAAAGTCTCCTCGACTTTGCGCCGGCCGCCACGAACTTATGTTGTTATCAGTATGTTGATATTGAACCTAAGAGGTGAGGACGCCGCAGGCAATAGCACGGCGCAGTTTGAGAATCCTAAAAACTCGGAAAGTCGGGCAAGTGCCGGTTACAACCACTTTTGACGTGAAACTTCTTTGGTGACACTTGCAGTGATTTTGGGTGGGAAAAAAATCTCTTGGCCGGTAACGAAAACGGGTAACGGAAGTGACGTCATGAGTTGCTGAGGGACGCGCATGCGCAGATGGGGCCGCGGGGGTAACGCACATGCGCCGAAGCGGCCACACCACACACACACCACTGTTATTAGAGGAATTCCCGGTGAGTTTAAATAAAAAAGTGCAAATATCAAACATTTTAGAAATGTACCAAAAAATAAAAGGAGGGTGTGTGCGCCGAGCACTCTCGTTCTAAGTCAAACTTCTTTGGGTTTTGTCACTGAAATTGTGTTTTGATTTTTACGATTTACCTTCAATTAAAGACTTTTTGAGAGTAACGGCATTTAGATACTTAACTATCCAAAAATATATATGTATCTTACTTGACTTATCATCAGTCAATTTTGGCATGTATTCCAAGCGATGGTTTGGAAATTTTCCAACACACAAAAAAACAAATAAAAGAGAACGATTCTCTCAAATCTCTTCCAATGAATGAAAAAACCCTCCCCATCACAAATCCAATTTCAGTGACAAAACACAAAGACGTTTCGCTTACAACGCGCGTGCTCAGCACACACAACTGTTTGCTCTTCACGTTACCGGCCATGCAACATCTCGGTCATTCACAACGCTATTGACATCACGGCTCGCATTACCGACGTTGTAGACATCGGACCCGATAAATGTCAGGTTGGAAATCCTGACTTGATCAAAACCAGCAGCCAAAAAGGAGAAACGGAGGCGGTGAACTCCAATAAAAAACACTCATTTATTAGCTCGTGAATAACTCACCTACGCGTTTCGCGCGTCAGCTCTGTATCAAAAAATAAATAGCCTATTCTCAGATCAATAATGCATTCTCCCCCCACCATGCCCTATATAATTTATGGGGGGGTGTGGAGTTGTATTATTCATTTGCTGCTGGAAATGCCTGCCAAGCAAAAGGCTGCGAGACCCCACCACTGAAAGAGGTAGATGACTTGTTCTCACCTGAGACTCCAGCTCCGCGACGGTTTTTTCGTATCCGCTGGTGTCCTGCCTCACTTTAGCCCTTTTCTCATACACCTCGTTGATCTTCAGCTCCAACTCTCCGTTGGCTTGCCCCAACATGCGCACCCTTTCGAGGTAGGCAGCTAGGCGGCCATTTAAATTCATCATGATGGTCTTCTGGTTGGGACCGCCTTGGTTCTCATTGGAATTCCTTTTGTCATAACTTGGGTTGCTCTTCGGGTAATGGAAGACGTGAGTCCCCTGCGCCTTGCCATGCTGACCATTCGCCTGACCACCACCCTTGCTGTAGGACATCCTGGGAGAACAAGCAGGAGACAATCCAGGAGACGTTAGCATTGCACTCCTGCTACTGTAGCTATGGAGCTCAAGTAACACTACACAAGGAACATTACTTAACTTCAAGTGATTGTCATTGGCTCAGTTAATGACCCATCTTGGCCAGCTCACATTTCAGTCACCTTGGGCTCAGTCTAATCTTTTTTTTTCTCTCCCTGCCACACTATTTATTTTGCTCACTTTGCCTTAAGGCTTCGGTGAGTCCCTTTAATGACTGATCACTGCTTTACTTTGGACATGCTACAAACACTTCTTGGAAGTGTCAAGCATTCTTAGCGTGCCAGTGGCAGGGGGGGGGGAGAGGTTGTGTTATGGGTCAGCACCGTAGGCCACCAACCCATAGGAAGGGGTCAAACGGACAACTACTTATCACAGGGACGATACCTGTAACAAAGTAACTTTTTATTCATGGAGTTATGTTGTGTTGACATTGGGTCACCACTGAAAATAAAAGAGGCTATTATTCATTCAGTAATTGTCGTCATTTAGTAATCCGGCTTTATTCCCTGTGTCATGTCTATAACCATTAACTTGGCTGCGATGAGAACGCCAGAGCAGGAAGTCCCGGGAAATTATCCACTCACGCTCTACAAAGACCTCGGTGACTCCTCTAAGTTTGCCGAGTGTGTAATGGACCTGTAAGTGCGACCAATCTTTGGGGTGAATGTCTCGTGGCACGCTACGGACGTGGCGGCAATCGTTTTCCGGTTGAGTGGCTCCCACGTCAGTGTTTCGAGGTCGTTGCCCCTCGAGTTTTTGGAGCCATGTCTTGTCCGCTTGTGAGCGTTCCTGGGAGGCGTTACACCAGGCGTGGGCCAATTCCGGTCCTCAAAGGGCTACCAACAGGTCAGGGATATCCCTGCTTCAGCACGGGTGGTGCTGTCAAGGACTGAGCTGCTGATTGAGCCATCTGTGCTGAAGCAGGGATATCCTTAAAACCTCACTGTTGGGGGCTCTTGAGGACGGGAGTTGGCATCCCCAGTATTGGAGCACAG
The DNA here is from genome assembly GCF_040206685.1 of Ascaphus truei. Classification (NCBI taxonomy): domain Eukaryota; kingdom Metazoa; phylum Chordata; class Amphibia; order Anura; family Ascaphidae; genus Ascaphus; species Ascaphus truei. The sequence goes on along the minus strand of NC_134505.1, from coordinate 3,611,403 downwards.
GTGGCTCAATCAGTCCCTGCTTCAGCACAGGTGGCTCAATCAGCCCTTGCTTCAGCTCAGGTTGCTCAACCAGTCCTTGCTTCAGCACAGGTGGCTTAATCAGTGGCTCAGTCCTTTGACTGAGCCACCTGCGCTGAAGCAGGGATATTCTCGAAACCCGACCTGTTGGTGGCCCTTGAGGAACGAGTGGGCCACCCGAGTTACATGATGCACAGATTACAATGAGAGTTCTCTCATTCTGCATCTCTTGTTTATCTTCAACATGCGTCCGGACAAAAAAAAAAAGCTGACCAGTCGTGAACTTCTCCGGCTGTGGGAAACTCTTCAGAACACCTGAAAGTGGAGCGATCCGTGAAGACAAACCTTTATTTGCACTTTTCTTTCCGTTGATACATTTCCCTCGTTATGCTTATCACCTATCCAACCTTTCGGCCTCCTCGGTAATTTGCTTCCGTGTTTTCATATGTTGGGGGGAGGGGGGGATATTTAATACAGGGGACGGTGGTTGTCATTTGGTCAAACAAATTCTTCAAAGTGCCGGTCTCCTCTGGGACAGAGGTACAAGGTGGAGCTCCACTCACAAGTTCATAACTCGAGTCTTCACTTATTAGGACAGCCAGTGTCGGATTTCCAAATTTCCCTGTGTCCGCCCTCCTGCTCCTTTGGTATCCCGGCATCAAATGACGCCGCAACATCACCAACGTGACGCCGTGATGTCCCGTGACCATGGCAACGAGACGTTGTGTGCCGTCACGGTGGGGTGCAGAAAGGAGGCGGCGGTCACACAGGCAAACGCCTTCCCATTAGGTCCGAGAGGCCCAACAGCGCGGGAAAATAATATGGGGGGTGGAAATTTTGGCCACCCCCAAAATTTTGCCGCCTTAGGCCCCGGCCTAACGGGCCTAGTGGGAAATCTGACACGGGTGACAGCCAAGAACAGAGGAGGAACAACGTTCCCGGTCCAAGGTGGACCTCTCACCAGGGTTGTACCTCTGTCCTGGAGGAGACCCTGCATTTTCAAAACTTTGTTTGTCCATGTTGTGTTGGATTCTCCTCGCCTGGAACTTATGTCCCCGCACTTTGGACCTGTCCTTTGGTCAAGACTTTGTTTGTCCATGTTGTGTTGGATTCTCCTCGCCTAGAACTTATGTCCCCGCACTTTGGACCTGTCCTTTGGTCAAGACTTTGTTTGTCCATGTTGTGTTGTATTCTCCTCGCCTGGAACTTATGTCCCCGCACTTTGGAACTGTCCTGTGGTCAAGACTTGACCAACCTGGTGTTGTGATACAGTACGGACGTTCGTTTAATGCCGTTTGGATAAATGTTTTTGGAGGGGTTAAGCGCTAGGGCCTTCAATATTTCGGGCGAGTTCCACACAACTTTGCAGGACCCTCCCGGAATCAGAGTGCGTAAAACAAGAAAGGAATGTTAGAAGGGGACACTCTGGTGCTCGGACACTGTGCCTGTCAATGTAACCTCATGTTTAGTTCATCCCACCGACATATAGGCGGGTCCAAGTGTCTGCTCCATGGGACCAGCAGTTAGCTGTATCTATGGCTCATAGGGCCTGGTGCTGTATTAAGTTAATTAGGCGTCTACCTATTTTGTGTATTTCGTGTTTTGTGCGATTGAAGGGCTGTGAATGGATCATTATTTTAAGTGGTTATATGGAGCGATAGGGGGAGGGGTAGGGAGGTGTTCTATGGGACAATGGGAGGAGTTATATGGGGTAATAGGAGGAGTTACAGGGAGAGGTTATATGGGGTAAGAGGAGGAGTTATAGGGAGGGGGTATATATGGGGTAATAGGAGGAGTTATAGGGAGGGGGTATATGGGTAATAGGAGTTATTGGGTGGGGGTATATGGGGTAATAGGAGTTATAGGGAGGGGGTATATGGGGTAATAGGAGGAGTTATAGGGAGCAGTTATATGGGATAATAGGAGGAGTTATAGGGAGCAGTTATATGGTGCAATAGGGGTTATAGAGAGGGATTATATGGAGTAATTGGAGGGGTTATAGGATGGGTTATAAAGAGGAGTTATATGGAGCAGTAGGAGTTATATGGAGCAATAAGAGGAGTTATATGGAGCAGTAGGAGGAGTTATATGGAGCAATAGGAGGAGTTATATGGAGCAATAGGAGGAGTTATATGGAGCAATAGGAGGAGTTATATGGAGCAGTAGGAGGAGTTATATGGAGAGGAGTTATATGGAGTAATAGGAGGAGTTATATGGAGCAATAGGAGGAGTTATATGGAGCAATAGGAGGAGTTATATGGAGCAGTAGGAGGAGTTATATGGAGCAGTAGGAGGAGTTATATGGAGCAGTAGGAGGAGTTATATGGAGCAATAGGAGGAGTTATGGCCCAAAGTCCTATATGTTAAATGGTAATGCATGTATTATATGTTTACTGCTAGTGGTGTAATAGAAATCTATTTCTTTGTTCCCTGGGAGTGTTAGGCTGGTGATACACTTCCCCGGGCCTGCAGACCCAGGGATCCAGGTTCTGTTGGTTCCACGAGGGGGTTGAGGACAAAGGAGAGTGGGACCGGGCGGACGCCCAATCTGGGAGGCGTTGGTCCGATGAAGTGGAACCTTGTCTGCCCCGGACAGGGAGATAGCAAACCCGGCGCTGAGGACATGGGCAGCTAAGCGCTGTTCTCATTGGTCGGTTTGTCATCCGCTCACCTTGCCACTGCCCCTCAATTGGGATTATAGGAGTTATAGGGAGGGGGTATATGGGGTAATAGGAGGAATTATAGGGAGGGGGTATATGGGGTAATAGGAGGAGTTACAGGGAGGGGGTATATGGGGTAATAGGAGGAGTTATAGGGAGGGGGTATATGGGGTAATAGGAGGAGTTACAGGGAGGGGGTATATGGGGTAATAGGAGGAGTTATAGGGAGCAGTTATATGGTGCAATAGGGGTTATAGAGAGGGATTATATGGAGTAATTGGAGGCATTATAGAGAGGGGTTATATGGAGTAATTGGAGGCATTATAGAGAGGGGTTATAGGATGGGTTATAAAGAGGAGTTATATGGAGCAGTAGGAGTTATATGGAGCAATAAGAGGAGTTATATGGAGCAGTAGGAGGAGTTATATGGAGCAATAGGAGGAGTTATATGGAGCAATAGGAGGAGTTATATGGAGCAATAGGAGGAGTTATATGGAGCAATAGGAGGAGTTATATGGAGCAGTAGGAGGAGTTATATGGAGAGGAGTTATATGGAGAGGAGTTATATGGAGTAATAGGATGAGTTATATGGAGCAATAGGAGGAGTTATATGGAGCAATAGGAGGAGTTATATGGAGCAGTAGGAGGAGTTATATGGAGCAGTAGGAGGAGTTATATGGAGCAGTAGGAGGAGTTATATGGAGTAATAGGAGGAGTTATGGCCCAAAGTCCTATATGTTAAATGGTAATGCATGTACTATATGTTTACTGCTAGTGGTGTGATAGAAATGTATTACTTTGTTCCCTGGGAGTGTTAGGCTGGTGATACACTTCCCCGGGCCTGCAGACCCAGGGATCCAGGTTCTGCTGGTTCCACGAGGGGGTTGAGGACAAAGGAGAATGGGGCCGGGCAGACCCCCAATCTGGGAGGCGTTGGTCCGATACAGTGGGACCTTGTCTGCCCCGGACAGGGAGATAGCAAACCTGGCGCTGAGGACATGGGCAGGTAAGCGCTGTTCTCATTGGTCGGTTTGTCATCCGCTCACCTTGCCACTGCCCCTCAATTGGGATTATAGGAGTTATAGGGAGGGGGTATATGGGGTAATAGGAGGAGTTATAGGGAGGGGGTATATGGGGTAATAGGAGGAGTTACAGGGAGGGGGTATATGGGGTAATAGGAGGAGTTATAGGGAGGGGTTATATGGGGTAATAGGAGGAGTTATAGGGAGGGGGTATATGGGGTAATAGGAGGAGTTGTAGGGAGGGGTTATATGGAGTAATAGGAGGAGTTATAGGGAGGGGCTCTATGTGGTAATAGGAGGAGTTTTAGGGAGGGGTTATATGGGGTAATAGGAGGAGTTATAGGGTGGGGGTATATGGGGTAATAGGAGGAGTTATAGGGAGGGGGTATATGGGGTAATAGGAGGAGTTATAGGGAGGGGGTATATGGGGTAATAGGAGGAGTTATAGGGAGGGGGTATATGGGGTAATAGGAGGAGTTATAGGGAGATGTTATATGGGGTAATAGGAGGAGTTATAGGGAGGGGGTATATGGGGTAATAGGAGGAGTTATAGGGAGATGTTATATGGGGTAATAGGAGGAGTTATAGGGAGGGGTATATGGGGTAATAGGAGGAGTTATAGGGAGGGGGTATATGGGGTAATAGGAGGAGTTATAGGGAGGGGTTATATGGGGTAATAGGAGGAGTTATATGGGGTAATAGGAGGAGTTATAGGGAGGGGGTATATGGGGTAATAGGAGGAGTTAAAGGGAGATGTTATATGGGGTAAAGGGAGGAGTTATAAGGAGATGTTATATGGGGTAATAGGAGGAGTTATAGGGAGATGTTATATGGGGTAAAAGGAGGAGTTATAGGGAGGGGGTATATGGGGTAATAGGAGGAGTTATAGGGAGATGTTATATGGGGTAAAAGGAGGAGTTATAGGGAGATGTTATATGGGGTAATGGAGGAGTTATAGGGAGGGGGTATATGGGGTAATAGGAGGAGTTATAGGGAGGGGTTATATGGGGTAATAGGAGGAGTTATAGGGAGGGGGTATATGGGGTAATAGGAGGAGTTGTAGGGAGGGGTTATATGGAGTAATAGGAGGAGTTATAGGGAGAGGGTATATGGGGTAATAGGAGGAGTTATAGGGAACGGTTATATGGGGTAATAGGAGGAGTTATAGGGAGCAGTTATATGGGGTAATAGGGAGAGTTATATGGGAGGGGGTATATAAGGTGATATTGGGGGAGTTATAGGGAGGGGGTTATATGGGGTAATAGGAGGAGTTATAGGGAGGGGTTATATGGGGTAATAGGAGGAGTTATAGGGAGGGGGTATATGTGGCAAAAGGAGGAGTTATAGGGAGCGGTTATATGGGGCAATAGGAGGAGTTATAGGGAGCGGTTATATGGGGCAATAGGAGGAGTTATAGGGAGCGGTTAATGAGTAAGAGGAGGAGATAATTGATCCGCGTATAAGGAAATATTCTGCTTCTCTGCCATTTTCCCCTTTTATTACTGGTGCCGGGTGTGAGAAAGTATAAAACCTCCTGACTTAGCGATCCACTATCTGCCAAAGCCTCGAGCATAAAAACAAACAAACGCAAACAATGCCATAATAACTTCGGCGCTTTACCAAAGCGCGCCCGTACGTGCCTGTAACACCCGCGTGAGCTCGGTAAGTTCCCGGAGATCCCCTCTGCCGGGCACGGTCTCCCCCGCAGCTCACCGTAAGCCGGCTGGGGCAAAGCATTTGTTATTGTTCCAGATCGGGGGAGGGATGAGCGCTGAGCCGGCATATCCAGCTCGGCAGGCTTTTGGCGCCGGGGAGTTTGCTGAAAGAGAAAACATGACTTCATAGCAAACCCTCGCCCTGGAGGGAACCGTTCGTGCGACGCGAGGAGGGGCCGCCATTCAGCCAGGGGTTGGGTGTGCTGGAGTATCAGATAGAGATGCATCCCTATGGGAAGAAGCAAAGTGCAGAATAAAAAAAAAACAAAGCACAATGTGTGTGTGTGTGTGTGTGTGTGTGTGTGTGTGTGTGTGTGTGTGTGTGTGTGTGTGTGTGTGTGTGTGTGTGTGTGTGTGTGTGTGTGTGTGTGTGTGTGTGTGTGTGTGTGCGTTTGTTTTGAACTCTGTGAGAGGCGCCACCTGAATGTCACTGGTTCTCCCGGATCTCAGCCACGTCATCGGGGGGTGGGGGGTGACACTCTACTGGCGTTCCCCATTGTGAACACGGTCTTCCCCCCCCCCCCCCCAAAAAACCCAGCATTTCTAGCATGGCGGACCCAGCATGTTACATGCACCCCTTAACTGCCGACTCTCGTGAGGTTCAGCGCACGTCAAGGAGCTCCCAAACGTTTATCCCAGGGGGGTTCCCAATGCCAGACCTCAAGACCCCCACGCCCCCCAAATAAGTCAGGTTTTAAGAATATATCAGCTTCTGCACAGGTGGCTCGATCAGAGGCTCAGTCTTCCACTTGTGCTGAAGCTGGGATTGATTGAGCCACCTGTGCTGAAGCAGGGATGGATTGAGCCACCTGTGCTGAAGCTGGGATGGATTGGGCCACCTGCGCTGAAGCAGGGATGGATTGAGCCACCCTGCGCTGAAGCAACAGGGTTTTTCCTACGATACATATCTGCCATTGTTTGCACCTGTTTTGCTGCCACGATGCTTTGATGAAGTGGATCCGAGGTTCTGTCATTCAAAAAAATAAAAAAATTACTGGTTTGAGGGTCAAAAAGTAATGGTCCTCCACGTACCCAGAGCCATATGATTCCCAGCAACGAGGGACTGTGCTGCATTCATGTAATGCCCATGTATCTCCAGCAGGGGGGGTTTAACCCACACACTAGAGCACCTGATCCTTCTTGTGTTCTGCACAACCTAACAACCAGTAGAGTATTTCCCAATGGCGCCTACGTTTTGTGTCAAATTATTTGTCATTATTTCTGTCTCCTTTTATGTGAAATGACAGCATTATCACAGGGACGGTAGCTGTAGTGTCCTTGTGGCGTGGCCCGCCTTGTGGCGTGGCGGGTTCCATCGGTGGCACGCAAGGTGGGAACCACTGGACAAGACGTAGTTCATCATGTAGGGATAGAAGTGGCTGCCCTTTGTGGTCAGAGGACCTGTCCAAGGTGCCGGCCTGCTAACGTTTTGCAGATGTGCCGGGGACGTGACACTGTTTTCCTAGACAACCCAACGTAACCCGATGTCATTATCTCCCAAGGTTCCGGTTGGAATGTTGGTACAAGATAATTAACGAGACGATCCAACCAGATGATACAATGAAGCCTGCTCCAGACCGTAGCCAGCCTCCTAGTTCCTAGTTGTAACACAACTACATCCAGTGATAACTCGGAACATGACACCGTTTCTAGGATTCGGTGGCCACGAGGGAGCAGAACATCGCAACGTACCTCACCACATCCTACCAGGGAGGACCATGACGCCGGATACCTTCGTGCTTCTGCAGCGACAAGGTGCATCTCTTAAAGAGTAGGTCCATGCTCAGACCATACAACAGTCCATCCTCGGACTAACTAATGTCAGTGACGTGGCCAACCTTTACAGTGCCACTGGACCATCATCATCATATGACCGCTCCAGGAGGCCACCACGTGACCATACCAGGTCGTGGAGGTCGGAAACGGAAGTGGAGCTGCCAGCCTGATCACAACTTAGAATGCAAGCAAGTTCCCATGGTGTAACTGGTTTAATAGCCAAGACACCTTTGCAAACATTTTTAGACAACTATATGCATTTGAAAATATATATATATATTTTAAACATTTAACACAGTCAACAAAAGCTTGGGAGGGGAATTTTTACCACCTTTAATTTCATTTGGTGATACAAGCTGGGTGCCAGTGCTTCAAGCTATAGGGTTATAGAATGTATGAAGCCAAACAGATAAACACATGTAGCTGCTAAGCATGAATTCAGCAGCCCGCGAGAGACGGGGAACGTTCATTGTGTACCACACCAAAAAGCGATGCAGTTGCCAGCACTCAAAGGTAAATGATGAGTAAAAGTGTCAATTGGATATCAAAAATTCTTTACTTAATAACAAAATCATAACAAAAGACATTCGTGAATGAACAGTGGAGGCACAGTATATATATATATATATATATATATATATATATATATAAAAGCGAAAACACAGAGAGAGAGATAAAACTGAGCATAGTATGTAAAGACAATACATGCAGTATGAACATAAATCTGTCCAACGCAGAGCACAGTGTGTACAAGGCGGGTTCTGCACAAAAGAACAGATAAACAAAAAAAGGAGGAGAGGGGGGAAGGGAAAAAGGGAGGGGAGGAAAAAGGATGGTGGGGGAGGGGGGTGTGGGGAGGAAAAAGGGGGAGGGGAGGAAAAAGGGGGAGGGGAGGAAAAAGTGGGGAGAGAACAAAGGGGGATGGGAGGAAAAAAGGAGGGGAGGAAAAAAGGGGGAGGGAACAAAGGGGGATGGGGTGGGGAAAGGGGGGAAGGGAGAAAAGGGGGTGTGGAAACATTTTATGGGAAGGGAAAAAAGGGGGAGGGGAGGAAAAAGCAAAAAAAAATAACACAATGGAAATCAAGGGGGGTAACGTTTTGGGGAGTGAGCCCCTTCTTCTGGCTTGTTCCCACAGGCCAAGGGGGTCTGTGGTAGTTCCCTTAAGACCCTCGGTTAGGACCGCCCTTGTAAGCAGGGTCCCTCGCTTGTTCCCGCTGCCCCACCATTACTCCATTGCATCGATGGATTTATTATCGGGGCGCTGCCTGTACCCTATATATCCATTCATCTTCTCCCGGGGTGCAAATAGTTAGAATGGTTATATAGCAACCGCGAGTGACTCTAAATCAGATTACAGCGCGGCACCGATCCGTGTTCGTTCCTCTACCTGCTACATGGGGACCGACCCGTCCCCTATACACAGGCGATACAATCCTGAATGATTCGCACAACACTACCTGCAATGTGTCCCCCCCCCCCCCCACCCAAAATTTAGGGAGTCACATTTCTACACGGTGTGTGCACCGACAATGCCGCGGGATTTGGTAACCAGTGCATCGATTTTCTGTAGGGAGGGCTGGCCTTTTTATATTCCATAGTAGGGAGAAGGAGGTCTCCAGGGAGAGTGAACCATGCGCGTGCGTATTTGTAAGTAGGAGGACCACGGCTGCAGCGCAATTTCTTTTGCTTTGGGAAAGCCAGGATTGGGAGTTTTGCTAACCCTTTCAGCCAGGTAGTCAAACCCTTTCAACTTAGTCCAGGTCAACAGCGTGACAAATATCCATGCCAGACTTTCGTCAGGTCAGAAGGTGGGGGGTGGGTGCAAAACTAGGACTGGATCTTGATCACGCAGTTGACCTGGAGTGCGTTGGCTGGGTAGGTTTCTGTTGAGTTAATGCTGGCGATGAGGCTGTTGGTTCACACACGGCACAGGAAGAAACCTGGCACGACACAAATACACTTGGGGCAGGTTCCTTTCATTCCTCTGTTGCTTCTGCCACCCGTTTCTGATCCCTCGCCTTCGCCCAAGCCTCAGGGTGCTCCCTCATCTCTCCCCGAAACCAGTGCCTGGAATTTCTATATCGATAATGCCTGCAACACCCAATTCTGCTGTCATTGGTGATCTTACCGTCTCACAGAAGTGCTGCATTCCTCGGAGCAGAAACACCCTCGTCCCCCACACGTTGCAGGCGACAGGCTCAATTTGAAGCCGTGCTTACTCATAAATGTATATCTTGCAGTCAGGATAAAGGTTGTAGATCTTACCCTAACTCCTTTTAGATAATTGTACGGGTGGCCTTTTTTCTTTGTAAGGTGCAGGCAGTTGAAGAGTGGGCGGAATCCCACTTCTGCCACCTTGTTACACCTGGAGCTGGATATCTTTTTGCCGCACGGTTCTAAGAAAGTCTTACACCAGACATTACAGCACGATGAACTGGTTTATTTGAAGGTTGCAAATGCACAACGTTTCGGGGGGGGCAATCTCCCTTCCTCAGGACATACCCCGAAACGTTGTGCGTTTGCAGCCTGCAAACAAACCACTTTTTATGCTTTAACGTCGGGTGTAAGACTTGCTTAGCAAGACGATATCCAGCTCCAAATATATATATCTTACCTGCACCCTGGAACTCATCCAGGGACCTCGCACCACCCCTCACCCCCCTCCCCCGCATGTTCTGCACCCCCTCCCAAAAAATCTACAAATTTGATGGCTGTACTAAAACCGCGGGGTCGTCCAATAGAAAGCCGCCACGTCATTGCCTGAGGACCTAGCAGCTTTTCTATTGGCCGCCCCCGGCACTGACCCCACCGCCATGTGGTAACCGAGGGGCATGTGCTCAGCCCCGGTGCCAGAGTGAGGGAGTACTCAGGCGTTTCATGACCCCAGAGGAGATGTCCGAGGGACCTCCCAGGTTGTTTATTTATTTTTTTGTGTGTGTGTAATAAAGCAGCGTTGTGCGGCTTTAACCCTTTCACGACTGTTCAGCGAGTTAAACGCCAGCCTCTCTAGTTACGCTGGCCCAGTGTCGCCCCTCTCCCGTGCCCTCATATTGCAACCTTAGAGGTAAAGAGTCTCCGTGTCCCGGCCACCTGCCTCCCCATTCGAGTTCTAGAGGAGGCGGGCTCTGTACACCAGCCTCTTGTAGCCCATGCGATGTGCCAATGTAGAAAGACGTTGTGACGTTGCCACGCACGGTCAACTGGCGGTCGTGGCGCCCGAAGCACGGACCACCCCCCGCAGCTCCATCGCGGAAGGCACCACCCCGGGCGCCGCAGACTTTTGCCCGCTCGTTCTCGGGGGGCCGAGGACAGTACGTCTGGCTACATCTGTATCCGTCTGTTAGTATTGCTGTGAGAGATATGACCCATGTGTGCTAAACGGTGCTATGCCACAAGACACCTTACAGAGCCACAAGGCACTTCCATGAGCCGGAAGGGATACTCCTGCTGCTGGAAGGGGTCTTATGGCATAGCACCATTTAGTTAATATGGCATTTGGCGTCCAACAGACTGCAAATGTTGCTAGGGCCTTGAAAGGGTTTAGACCAGGGGGTGGCCAACTCCAGTCCTCAAGGGCCACCAACAGGTCAGGTTTCAGGATATCCCTGCTTCAGCACAGGTGGCTCAGTCAGTGGCTCAGTCATAGACTGAGCCACTGATTGAGCCACCTGTGCTGAAGCAGGGACTAATCGAGCCACCTGTGCTGACGCAGGGACTAATCGAGCCATATGTGCTGAATCAGGGACTGATCGAGCCATCTGTGCTGAAGCAAGGGCTGATTGAGCCACTGGTTGAGCCGTCTGTGCTGAAGCAGTGATATCCCCAAACACCTGATCCGTTGGTGGCCCCTTGAAGACTGGAGTTGGCCACTGAGAGTTTACACCGTCCCGCCGTTATACCTCCAGAAATACAGGTCCCACACACCGATGCTTCGCAGAGTGTAAGCTCTGCGGGGCAGGGATTTTCCTTTCCTACTGTCTGACTTTGCTGCGCTTAATGTATTATTATAATTCCCCGTGCTGCATTGCTTTGTGAAGCGCTGAGTACACTTTCAGCGCTGTATAAATAAAGGCAGACAACACGGTACAATCTCCGTGGCAGTGAAGAGGTTAAACAGAGAACTCCCTCCCACGTTTTTTTTTGGGGCCACGGGGACGAGTGATGTATTCGCAGCGAGCGAGGAGGTATGTATAGAAGCGTGAGTCACACGTTGCGTAACGAAGCAGGCAGCGTAGCTACTGCACGTCTGTGTGTCCCGCCAGCGCCCGGCAGGGAGACGGAATTCACACGTACCCCGCGCCGCAGTCACTGAATGCCGGGGCCACGGGAATACCTGCCAGTATCACCTCCCTGTTAGGCACGAGGCGTGTGATCTCAGGCTTGTGCGTAGGCACACTCGGAATGCCGTGGAACGTGGCACCTAGCTCGTGATAAATAAGTGAGGGGCTGCGTGTATCCGTGGGGGGGGGGGGGGGAAGTGACAGCGGACGCAGAGAAATGGGGCGAATTAAATGGGGTTTGTTATTAACCCCCTCGGTGCTGGGTGTTTGCAGTTCAGGGCCTCGGTGAGGCAGGGCCTCCGTTTCCTGTTGCCACTTTTATGACCGAAGCGCTTATCCCCATTATGCGTTACAGATGCAGCGGCCGTTATTCGCACAAATCACGGCGCCGTTTTCGTGCGCGCTGCAGTACTCCACCCGGCCAATCGCCCCGGGCACACGTGTTTATCGCGGTTGCTTTGTTTGAATTTCATGGATTGTGCGCAATTAAATGCAATGAAATGAATGAATGGCAATGTGTACAGCGCTGTGCTACTGTGTCGATTTCAGGTGTTTAAAAACCAGAACGCTAAAATGCCATTTTCTGTACTCGCGTCTTAAGGCGGGAAGGCTGGAAGAAATCCCGCGCCATGACGTGGGTATTCCGAGGCATACAACGCGTGTAGTGTCCGAATAACGGCCGCTGCATCTGTATGTTATTATGCCCCGTGTATTACTGAGGTGAAGCGCTGTATACAAGGATGACGTTATATAAATAAAGATATATATATATTTATATATATATATATATATATATATATATATATATATATATACAAAACATGACTTCAAGCTACGGAATTGTTCTAACTATAGCGTGACATTGTTTGGTTAACACAATGCCCCAAAGGCGGACAGCCTTTGGTACATACAGCCGAAGGGCAGCTCGGTGTCTGTCCTTTGCTGCCGTTTGCTTATGTTTGGTGATGTTAAAGCTGAAACTCAATAAGTCAGTGTACAAGGAGTGTGGCAGTGCCACTAGACATAGGCACACTTACTGCTGTCGTCCCACCTGTGGTCACTTCATCAGGGGGTCCTGGAACACACACGCTGAAACTCACCAGTAGTTTTATCCCCTGAACCCAATTTTCCAACTCTATCTGTCCCAGAAATGTCTGTGAATTGCCTGTGTAACCTCGTGTTCATTTAATGTGACCGTGTATTGTTATAACTCTGTGCCCAGGACATACCTGGAAACGAGAGGTAACTCTCAGTGCATTACTTCCTGGTAACACAGTTTATAAATAAATAACATGTCAAGTGACTTAACCAAGCGTTTTGGATCAGGGCATAATTGGTTAAAGCCAATGCCCACTTTAATAAACACCTTTATTTAATTTGGAGGATACCTGTAGCATAGCATTGTATACTGCTGACTTCTTTATCAGCATGTTGATCCAGGGATTAATCCGATTGCCAATTCTTGGAGTCAGGAAGGAATTTATTTTTCCCCTTATGAGATATCATTGGATGATATGACTCTGGGGGTTTTTTGTTTGCCTTCCTCTGGATCAATAAGTAAGTATAGATATAGGATAAAGTCTCTGTTGTCTACATTTAGCATAGGTTGAACCTGATGGACGTACGTCTTTTTTCAACCTCATCTACTATTTAACTATGTAACTATGGTGGATATCTTTGGAGGGGAGAAAGCGGGTGCTTGCTGCTAAGGCGCAGAACAGAGTTTAGCTAAAGAGTGGCGCACGCTCGAAGAACTAGCACCTTTAGGAAAATCGCAACTTGATGAGCCTACAAGCAAAACAATGAAATAAATGAACACGAGCCAACTTCTTACTCACCCAGAAAGGTTCACAAATGTGGGAGTTTTTTTATTATTATTATTTACATATACGTCTTTTTACGTACATTGTACAATCACATGAACACTTACACTATCAGCTCGTGAATTGTCACTGGGATGTTATCATCATGAGTCACCGTTGCTGATCTCGAACATTTTCGGTTTCCGTAAATGTGTATCCATCCGTAGGTGTGAGTTTGTGGTCTGCTAATTGTTTTCCGGCAGCACCCACAGAATTTACACGCTAATTCATTGTTAAGACCGGGAGTAATCCGACCTCTCACTCACGCTGTCTTATCTTTAGGCATCTCCAGGTGGAGAAATATAAACTGTCAAACCAAACATACAGAAATACCTGGAGAAGCTGAATCGCTAAACCTTAAAAAGTATTATTCCTATTTTACCCAATTGTTGTTTAACACGTGCCCCCCCCCCAGAGCCACGGGGCAGCCCCGACCGCGAAAAATATTCGGACATTCTTTGCGCCGATTTCCATTAAAAAAAACCCTGTATGGGCCTTGTGGACACGAGTAGAATGGGTGGGACGTCATCTACGTAACTTTGGTTATCAAGGCGAGGTTTGATCTTGGATTAGCCGAGGTGGTGGAGGGGCTAGTACGGAAAGGGGAAGCGATAGACGTATGAAAGAAAACCGAGGGTCAAACAGGGTCGGAGGTTTCTCCGCCGATCGGAAGATGGGGGTAGGGGAGAAAGTGGTGGTATGCTTCTATGGTAAAAAAAAAAAAACTTGGGCGCAGATCCACAAAAGGGTGCTGAGTCTTTAGTCCCACTCACAGGAATGGGAGCTGACGCGGGCTAAAGCTTAGCACCCTTTTGTGGATCTAGGCCTCGGTGGCCAAAGACGTCCCTCTCGTTGTTAAGGTGAAGCTCTTGGCATGTTAAGCGGTTACGCGTTTATATCCGTAGGAGATGCGCCCTTGTCTGTGTGTCATGATGCCCAAAAAAAAATCATTGGAAATCAGATCCAGCCACCTGGGATGCCCCCAGCGGGGGTCTAAAGCAATGCTAAGTATCACGAGTGGGGGGGCTTTTTGGAGATTCACCTTTAGCTTCATTTTTATACAGAATTGCACTTTTTGTGGGTTTTTTTCGTTTTTTTTCATGCACTCACCGATTATCCGCGCTCCCGCAACGCCAAGGTTCAATAGGGGGTCGAGCAGCAGTCCATCGGTTATAAAAGTATTGTTTGCACTTTTTTTGCACTTATATCTTATTACTTATCACAATTAAGTGTTTATTTTTTATCACACCATCAGGTGTGTCTTTTATGCCACTTTGCACTTTTTTTTGCACATTATACCACTACTGGAGCCCCGGGGGAATATCCCTTCACAAGCATTTTTTTTTTTTTAAACAACTCTGAATGACATTTCTAATGTATTATAATGTAACAAGCATTTTTTGTTTCTATAACAACCATTTATAAAGTCACATCCTCTTCTGAAACAGGCTCTGGCACACCCCTTTTTGGGCCCTGCCCTCTCTCTAGCAGTGCACCAATTGTATGTAGTGACTGCCTGTTCACATGAGCTTCCCCACAGAATTTTGCATCTTTGGTCCTCTTCTGCTGCACTGACGGCCATTTAGTGAACCCCCCGAGCCGAATCTTCGCCGATCGATCACAGGAGAACGGATCGATCGGCAACTTAGCTAATTACTGATCATTGGGTGGCTTGTATTGATGCACATATTAAAGTGGGAACAAAATTTAAATGTGTGCGCCGGGGAGAGGGGGAAGAATCGGGGGCGGGTGGGGGCCGGCATTGCTGCTGCCTACACTGCACCTGTTCTGTGCAAACATGGAAGGTGTGTCGTCGTGTTTGGAGTATGTGTGGAGGAGGCGTGTGCTGCCCTTGCTGTGTAGGTGAAAAGCTAGCCTGTTCTGTGGGGGGGGGGGGCGGGTATGGAATGTCCCGTGCCTGCTCGTGGTGCTGTACCTAAATGTGACTTAGGCCGAGTCCATAGAAGGACAGGCCGTGCTGAGCCGTGCGGACGCTCCGCGCTGAGCCCCTGCATCCTCAATGAGGATGTCTTTAGAGGAGGCTCACGCGAGCGTCCGCAGGCGTGCTGAGGCTTTGGAATTTTCAGCCGACAGCCAAGCTGTTTTTCAGCGCGCTGTCGGCTGAAAACATCCAATCAGCCTGAAGCAGCGTCACCGTCACAGCGCTGTGACGTCAATGCCGTGACGTTGACGTCAGTGCGTCGCGGGCGATTGGCCCAGCGACGTCACTGCCCCGCCTCCAACCACCTCCCCCTCGGCTCCCTTCGCGCCCGCTGGCTCGCCTGCAAGTCCATGGAATCGCGCAGATTTCAGCAGACAAGCCTCAGCGTCAGCGCGGTTCGGAACGCCTCACCCCTCTATGGCCCCAGCCTTAGTTAGAAGCTATGACAGGGTTTTATTTGGAAGAGATTTGGTTCTGCTGTGTCAGCTGCTGTCTGTTTATCAATGTAAAAGTCTGGCATTGGTCAGTGTTTGTGTACAGCAAATAACCATCTGCCTGTCTCACTGCCTTCCCCTCATTACGTCTTAGCATACAGTGCTTCCGCTACCGCCGCCGGGGATTCTGGGTAATGACATGCAAATGAGCGCTCACAGGGTGACCCGAGAGATAACGGGGGAGAGGGAGGGTTGCTGAAACACATGAAAGACGAGTGGTCTTTATATGTACGGAAGAGGGTTTTAGTCACTTTTGTTTTTTACTCACCCTAACGTGTTGTGTGTGTGTAAAGAGCAGGGCCGGGATACATATGGCACCTTGTATCAGTTCTGTACAGGTGTAACTGGCTGAGGAAGAGCAGTATATGAGGGGGAAGAGACCGGCCTCACACTGATGAGACCCTATAGGTCGAAACAGCTCGGCCTTTTGACTAAGATCAAGAGTAGTGTCTATCCTACCTGTGGCAGGAGTAGGATGGACAGTGGCACACATTTGGTCCTCTGGCCCAGTCGAGAGGTGGTATGAGACCAAGATTTCTTGGCTCCATGACCCCGGGCATGAGATATTCAGAGGGGGGTTCCTAGTAGACTACCATCTGTGGGTAGCGCACTGTGGGCTTTTTTGCTGGCCTTTTGGCCGAAGAGATGGACGTTCCGAATCCTGACGGAGGACGGCATCAAAGACCCTGAAGACCTAGGCCTACCGGCTGAAGATTTTGGGGGACAATGTAACACGGACTTGTTACACTTCGGGAGGACAGTCTCACGGGGAGGCACGCAGCCACTGAAGTGGCTTGGGTTCACAGGGAGGGGGGAAAAAAAGATGAGAGAGAAGAGACTGGTACCATCACGGTACCATCACTGACCCATCAGCACCGGTTCTGTTGAAGAGCACGGAGGCAGAGGAAGTCCGACGTCTACAAATCAGCATAGTCAGCCTACCCCGATCTTAATAAATATATATAACGGAGCCCTAAATCTCACCCCGCCCCCCCCCCCCCCCACACTCCCCAACTTGATACGCCTCTTCCTCCCCTTACCAATAATTATTCTTTATAAAGGAAGGCAGGGAAACATGTCGTAATTAGGCACTGAACAGACCTATACAGGCATACCCCGCTTTAAGGACACTCACTTGAAGTACACTCGCGAGTAAGTACATTTCGCTCAATAGGCAAACGGCAGCTCACGCATGCGCCTGTCATCACGTCCTGAACAGCAATACCGGCTCCCTACCTGTACCGAAGCTGTGCGCAAGCGGGGAGACTATAGAGCCTGTTACACATGTGTTATTTACATCAGTTATGCACGTGTATAACGATTGCAGTACAGTACATGCATCAATAAGTGGGGAAAAGGTCGTGCTTCACTTTAAGTACATTTTCCCTTTACATACATGCTCCGGTCCCATTGCGTACGTTAATGCGGGGTATGCCTGTAAAATGCTAGGTGTGCACAGCCCGAGCTAGGGAGACTAAGCCGCATGCAGCGGCGAGGAACACAGCGCAGGTGAATCCTCGGAGACAGTCTGACGGACTGACACTTCTACTGCAAAGCACGCCAGAAATGTCTGTGCCGGTCACAAAGGGGCCCCACGCCCAGTTTTCCGAATGAAGACTCACCTGTTCTGAAACCAATGCGTTGAGTTAACTCCTTCACTGCCTCGGGGGTGTATCAGTAGAGGGCAAGATATCAAAACTGCCAAAACGCTAAATGGGGTGGGGGGGGGGGGGGGGGGGGGAGGGGAGGTACAGAGGTTAGATTATTACATAAACAGAGTTACATGGAAAAAAAGGTGAAACCTGCACAAAGAGGTAAGAATGGCCTGGCCTGTGAGATCCTACAATCCAGGGTGAATGAGGGGCAATGGTGACACAAGGAGGTGAACTGGAGGGACGGAGCATGTCTCAGCGTGGAGTTTGGTCCAGCCGCACAGCTGGTCCCATTACGGTTTGGGGGTGTGGATGTTAGGGGGTGTTACATAGCGTGGGGACTGGTGCTGCCGCACAGCTGGTCCCATTAAGGTTTGGGGTGAGGATGTTAGGGGGTGTTACATAGTGTGGGGATTGGTCCAGCCGCACAGCTGGTCCCATTAAGGTTTTGGGGTGTGGATGTTAGGGGGTGTTACATAGCGTGGGGATTGGTGCAGCCGCACAGCTGGTCCCATTAAGGTTTGGGGGTGTGGATGTTAGGGGGTGTTACATAGCGTGGGGATTGGTGCAGCCGCACAGCTGGTCCCGTTACGGTTTGGGGTGAGGATGTTAGGGGGTGTTACATAGCGTGGGGATTGGTCCAGCCGCACAGCTGGTCCCATTACGGTTTGGGGTGAGGATGTTAGGGGGTGTTACATAGCGTGGGGATTGGTCCAGCCACTCAGCTGGTCCCATTACGGTTTGGGGTGAGGATGTTAGGGGGTGTTACATAGCATGGGGATTGGTCCAGCCGCACAGCTGGTCCCATTACGGTTTGGGGTGGGGATGTTAGGGGGTGTTACATAGCGTGGGGATTGGTCCAGCGGCACAGCTGGTCCCATTAAGGTTAGGGGGTATGGGAGTTAGGGGGTGTTACATAGTGTGGGGATTGGTCCAGCCGCACAGCTGGTCCCATTAAGGTTTGGGGGTGTTACATAGCGTGGGGATCGGTCCAGCCGCACAGCTGGTCCCATTAAGGTTTGGGGGTGCGGATGTTAGGGGGTGTTACATAGTGTGGGGATTGGTCCAGCCGCACAGCTGGTCCCATTAAGGTTTTGGGGTGAGGATGTTAGGGGGTGTTACATAGCGTGGGGATTGGTGCAGCCGCACAGCTGGTCCCATTAAGGTTTTGGGGTGCGGATGTTAGGGGGTGTTACATAGCGTGGGGATTGGTCCAGCCGCACAGCTGGTCCCATTAAGGTTTTGGGGTGAGGATGTTAGGGGGTGTTACATAGCATGGGGATTGGTCCAGCCGCAGAGCTGGTCCCATTAAGGTTTGGGGGTGTGGATGTTAGGGGGTGTTACATAGCGTGGGGATTGGTGCAGCCGCACAGCTGGTCCCATTAAGGTTTGGGGGTGAGGATGTTAGGGGGTGTTACATAGCGTGGGGATTGGTCCAGCCGCACAGCTGGTCCCATTAAGGTTTTGGGGGTGTGAATGTTAGGGGGTGTTACATAGTGTGGGGACTGGTCCAACAGCACAGCTGGTCCCAGTAAAGTTTGGGGGTATGGGAGTTAGGGGGTGTTACATAGCGTGGGGATTGGTTCAGCCACACAGCCGGTCCCATTAAGATTTGGGGGTGAGGATGTTAGGGAGTGTTACATAGCGTGGGGATTGGTTCAGCCACACAGCTGGTCCCATTAAGATTTGGGGGTGAGGATGTTAGGGGGTGTTACATAGCGTGGGGATTGGTTCAGCCACACAGCCGGTCCCATTAAGATTTGGGGGTGAGGATGTTAGGGGTTGTTACATAGCGTGGGGATTGGTGCAGCCGCACAGCTGGTCCCATTAAGGTTTGGGGGTGAGGATGTGGGGGGTTGTTACATAGCGTGGGGATTGGTGTTGCCGCACAGCTGGTCCCATTAAGGTTTGGGGGTGTGGATGTTAGGGGGTGTTACATAGCGTGGGGATTGGTCCAGCTGCACAGCTGATCCCATTAAGGTTTGAGAGTGGGGATATTAGGGGATGTTACATAGCGTGGGGACTGGTCCAGCCACACAGCTGGTCCCATTAAGGTTTGGGGGTGTGGATGTTAGGGAGTGTTACATAGCATGGGGATTGGTGCAGCCGCACAGCTGATCCCATTAAGGTTTGGGGGTGCGGATGTTAGGGGGTGTTACATAGCGTGGGGATTGGTTCAGCCACACAGCCGGTCCCATTAAGGTTTGGGGGTGCGGATGTTAGGGGGTGTTACATAGCGTGGGGATTGGTACAGCCGCACACTGGTCCCATTAAGGTTTGGGGGTGTTGCTGTTGGGGGGTGTTACATAGTGTGGGGATTGGTCCAGCTGCTCAGCTGATCCCATTAAGGTTTGAGAGTGGGGATATTAGGGGGTGTTACATAGCGTGGGGACTGGTCCAGCAGAACAGCTGGTCCCATTAACGTTTGGGGGTGAGGATGTTAGGGGTTGTTACATGCGTGGGGATTGGTCCAGCCCTCGTGCTGGAAGAGAGTCTCCTGGGCCGGGGATTGCAGAGAGTGAGAGGTGAGATGAACAGACGTGATAAACTGCTAATTATTACGACTGAAATCGGATCCTATAAACAAGTGGAAAGGTGGAGTTTTAAGCCGAGTAATTAACATTTCAGCTGCATAACTAATCTGACTCCAAGAAGCTAAACTTCTTTCCAGCTTATGAAGCCACCGATGTTGGTATGGACAATGAAAACATAAGACCGTCCTCAGATTCTGCGTTTCACCTCATGAGTGAGAGCGAGTCTGAGGGTCCTCCTTTGAGTGAAACTCCCTGCGATAAGCGACACTGGTTTTTAGTCACTCAAGTGAGTGAGACTCCATTCTCAAGGAGTGAGGCTGCACAGACCACTGAGTACCTGCAGTGTCTTCCATTTACATGTTTGACGCCTCTAGGAGAGCGTGAGAACATCTTCTCCCATTCACAACAAGAGAAGCTCTGCCGGTGACAACAATGTGTCCTAATGTATTAAATTATGCGTACAGAACAGTTTCATCCTCACCTCCGAGAAAGTAATTAACTGGGTGTTGAGTGAAGTAGGTTTTAATCAACTGTTATGTGATCTCTATCTGTATCTATCTGCATTTGGTGATGACATGAATGGCGCCCAAGGAAGGGTGGCCAACAGTGTCGTCGTTCCAAGGGACATGTTCCATATTCTCGGCACCAGCGTCTATGCACAATAATGCGTTTCATTGGTCCTGGAAGTGAAGCAGAATTATTATTATTAATACTGTTCTCTTTTATTGGATGGCACCAACATATTCCGCAGGACAGTACAATGTGGGAGAGAGGACAATCATATTGTATGATTAGACATAGACAATCTTAGCGCGCTCAAAACTCAGTCCCCCCAGGATTATATATTTCATTGTGCCAACTGGAATGGAACTGGGAAAGTGACCTGAAATATACACCAGTAGACAAAGACGACCCAACGCATGTCCGACGGGACAAATAATTGGATGAATTTTCGAAAGGGTTTTTCTTCTCATAAGTGCGGGTCGTTCAGTTCCATCTATTGGCCAAAACACATGCTGTGGAAATGTATCAAATAAGTTGTCATGTTGGATGTGCCTTGGGGTGTCCTTGTTTAACAATAACATTGTATGATGAAAGATGTATATTGAGGTAATCAGACAGTAGGAAGGAGGACGCAGCCCTGAGGGGCTTACGATCTAGAATAAACCATTCTGCTTTAGCGTGACGAGTACTAGTCTGATTTAGGCTGAACCGGGAGCGCAAGAGGACACCGAGAGGACACAGAGAGGACACAGAGAGGAAACAGAGAGGATAGAGAGAGGACACCAAGAGGACACAGAGAGGATAGAGAGAGGACACAGAGAGGAGACAGAGAGAACACAGAGAGGATAGAGAGAGGACACCGAGAGGACACAGAGACGACACAGAGAGAACTCAGAGAGGATAGAGAGAGGACACCGAGACGACACAGATAGGATAGAGAGAGGATAGAGAAAGGACACCGAGAGGATAGAGAGAGGACACAGAGACGACACAGAGAGGATAGAGAGAGGACACCGAGAGGACACAGAGAAGATAGAGAGAGGACACAGAGACGACACAGAGAGGATAGAGAGAGGACACTGAGAGGACAGAGAGGACACTGAGAGGACAGAGAGGACACAGAGACAACACAGAGAGAACACAGAGAGGATAGAGAGAGGACACTGAGAGGACAGAGAGGATAGAGAGAGGGCACAGAGACGAGACAGAGAGGACACAGAGACGACACAGAGATGATAGAGAGAGGACACAGAGGGGACACAGAGAGGACACAGAGAGGACACAGAGACGATAAAGAGAGAACACAGAGATGATAGAGAGAGGAAACAGAGAGCACACAGACGACACAGAGAGGATAGAGAAAGGACACTGAGAGGACACAGAGAGGACACAGAGAGGACACAGAGAGGATACAGAGAGAACACAGAGAGGCTAGAGAGAGGAAACCGAGAGCACACAGACGACACAGAGAGGATAGAGAAAGGACACTGAGAGGACACAGAGAGGACACAGAGAGGACACAGAGGCGATACAGAGAGAACACAGAGAGGCTAGAGAGAGGAAACAGAGAGCACACAGACGACACAGAGAGGATACAGAGATGATAGAGAGAGGAAACAGAGAGGATAGAGAAAGGACACTGAGAGCACACAGACGACACAGAGAGGACACACGGAGGAAACCAGCAGAATAGAGAGAGGCTCTCATTGGATAAGCTGAGCAGCTGTTCCCCAGCGCTGGCGAAGTGTTTGGCTTCATTTACATGCATGGGACCACAATGTTCCCCAGCACAGGGCAAGACGGTTTCGCTGCATACAGGCATACCCCGCATTAACGTACGCAATGGGACCGGAGCATGTATGTAAAGTGAAAATGTACTTAAAGTGAAACACTACCTTTTTTCCACTTATCGATGCATGTACTGTACTGCAATCGTCATATACGTGCATAACTGATGTAAATAACGCATTTGTAACAGGCCCTATAGCCTCCCCGCTTGCGCACAGCTTCGGTGCAGGTAGGGAGTTCAACTTTGCTGTTCAGGACGTGCTGACAGGCGCATGCGCGAGCTGGCGTTTGACTATTGGGCGATATGTACTTACTCGCGAGTGTACTTAAAGTGAGTGTCCTTAAACCGGGGTATGCCTGTACTAACTAAGGGACAGAGAACGAGAGAAAGTGAGGGAGAAATAGGACGAGTCTCAGGCCCGCGCTATCACATTATCTCGCGGAAACGCTGGGTGGTGTAACACTGCGGCTAGGTATGATTTTACTAACATGGCGTTATTTCCCTCTCTTCTCCTCAACTGGAGCTAACGACCCATTTTAAGGACTGGCCATGGCGTGCAGGGGGAAAAAAACCTGTGATGTGTAATTATGAAGTCCCATGAAAATCATGGTGTGTGTGTGTGTGTTTGTGTGTGTGTGTGCGTGTGCGTGTGCGTGTGTGTGACAAAAACCCTCCACCGTACACTGTACAGTACATAAAAAGCCAGCATTTTCTCATGTCTCCGACAGGTCTGCAACCCTGCCCTTCCCCACTATCTCCTAGAATGTAGTGCTTCCACTGCAGCCAGGGATTCTGGGTAATGGCATGCAAATGAGCACACAATGTCACCTGTTGCTTCCAATCCATTTTTGACATGGCACCCCCCCTATAAGTAAACTCTAAGCCCAATTTAGTTCAACTCTTTTGGCCAAAGCATTTTAAGCCAGCAAACCATGCAAAGGTCTTAACTCTTCTGCAAAGTCCTAAGACTACCTGCAAAGAGCGTCTCCTAACCTCTCTGATGGAGGGAGAACTGTCTTAATAGACTTGGGAGAGAGGAGTATAAATAATGGTGCAGTGGGGAGTGGGGAAGTTGGAGAGAACAGAGACGTTCACAAAGGAGCGAGGGAAACAGTAAAGAGAAGATCTGCCATTTAAAAGTGGGATGAGTGATCTTAAAACCAAACAATTGGTTACCATTAGAAATCAACAAACACACACACACAGTCCCGGCAAACTCAGAACCCAAACCCACCACACCATATATATCTGTGCTACGGAGATTGTGACCTCATGCCATTTAACAAAAGACAAAGAGGCCTCAGTGGCTCCATCCAACATGACACATGATATAGTTACCGACTTATCTGTCTCTCTATATACATGAGCTCATCATCTCTGTGGCACTCCTGTTGACACAGATATATACTGTATGGGGTGGTGGGTTTGGGGTTCTGAGCTTACAGGAGGTGTGTGTGCTAGCCCCAGGATGGGAACGTCGACCCCATATGGGCTGATATGTGGGTCACGGATTGTGTCATGGGGTGGTTTCCTGTTCCCCCCCCGCCCCATGTAGGGGTATGTCCAAGCAGCAGGGGTAGGGGGCAGCCAGAACCCCAGTGGGAGGGGGGAGTGAATTGGGGTGTGGGTGAGAGGTTTAACTACCCGGTGTCCCCACCTGTTGTCATCTGTACTCATTGTTGATTCCCACCCTCCCCTCCCATGTAGTTAGCTGTGTTAGGTGCTAACCATATCTCTCAGTTTCTATCACCAGATACATCGTCGCGTCTTAACCTTAATTGGCCCAGGAGTGCGGCTGGACCATAATCCATGCTATGTAACACCCCCTAACATTCACACCCCCTTAACGGGATCAGCTGTGTGGCTGGGCCAAACTCCATGTTAACCCCCCTAATATCCATATCCCAAAACTTTAATGGCACCAGTTATGCAGCTGGACCAATCCCCACGCTATGTAACACCCCCTAACATCCACACCCCTAAACCCCACTGGGACCAGCTGTGCGGCTGGACCAGTCCCCACGCAATGTAACATCCCCTAACATCCTCACCCCCAAACCTTAATGGGATCAGCTGTGCGGCTGCACCAGTCCCCACGCTATATAACACCCCCTAACATCCTCACCCCCAAACCTTAATGGGACCAGCTCTGCGGCTGGACCAGTCCCCACGCTATGTAACATCCCCTAACATCCTCACCCCCAAAGCTTAATGGGATCAGCTGTGCGGCTGCACCAGTCCCCACGCTATGTAACACCCCCTAACATCCTCACCCCCAAACCTTAATGGGACCAGCTGTGTGGCTGCACCAGTCCCCACGCTATGTAACACCCCCTAACATCCATATCCCAAAACTTTAATGGCACCAGTTATGCAGCTGGACCAATCCCCACGCTATGTAACACCCCCTAACATTCACACCCCCAAACCTTAATGGGACCAGCTGAGTGGCTGGACCAATCCCCACGCTATGTAACACCCCCTAACATCATCACCCCTAAACCTTAATGGGACCAGCTGTGCGGCTGCACCAATCCCCACGCTATGTAATACCCCCTAACATCATCACCCCTAAACCTTAATGGGACCAGCTGTGCGGCTGGACCAATCCCCACGCTATGTAACATCCCCTAACATCCATATCCCAAAACTTTAATGGCACCAGTTATGCAGCTGGACCAATCCCCACGCTATGTAACATCCCCTAACATCCATATCCCAAAACTTTAATGGCACCAGTTATGCAGCTGGACCGGTCCCCACGCTATGTAACACCCCCTAACATCCTCACCCCCAAACCTTAATGGGATCAGCTGTGCGGCTGCACCAGTCCCCACGCTATGTAACACCCCCTAACATCCATATCCCAAAACTTTAATGGCACCAGTTATGCAGCTGGACCGGTCCCCACGCTATGTAACATCCCCTAACATCCTCACCCCCAAACCTTAATGGGATCAGCTGTGCGGCTGCACCAGTCCCCACGCAATGTAACACCCCCTAACATCCTCACCCCCCAAACCTTAATGGGACAAGCTGTGCAGCTGCACCAGTCCCCACGCTATGTAACACCCCCTAACATCCTCACCCCCAAACCTTAATGGGACCAGCTGTGCGGCTGCACCGGTCCCCACGCTATGTAACACCCCCTAACATCCACACCCCCAAACCATAATGGGACCAGCTCTGCGGCTGGACCAATCCCCACGCTATGTAACACCCCCTAACATCCACACCCCCAATCCTTAATGGGACCAGCTGTGCGGCTGGACCAATCCCCACGCTATGTAACACCCCCTAACATCCACACCCCCAAACCTTAATGGGACCAGCTGTGTGGCTGGACCAATCCCCACGCTATGTAACACCCCCTAACATCATCACCCCTAAACCTTAATGGGACCAGCTGTGCGGCTGGACCAATCCCCACGCTATGTAACACCCCCTAACATCCGCACCCCCAAACCTTAATGGGACCAGCTGTGGGGCTGCACCAATCCCTGTGCTATGTAACACCCCCTTACATCCACACCCCAAAACCTTAATGGGACCAGCTGTGCGGCTGCACCAATCCCTGCGCTATGTAACACCCCCTAACATCCACACCCCAAAACCTTAATGGGACCAGCTGTGCGGCTGCACCAATCCCTGCGCTATGTAACACCCCCTAACATCCACACCCCAAAACCTTTATGGGACCAGCTGTGCGGCTGGACCAATGCCCACGCTATGTAACCCCCCCCTAACATCCATACCATCAAACCTTAATGGGACCAGCTGTGCGGCTGGACCAGTCCCCACGTTATGTAACACCCCCTAACATTCACACCCCAAACCTTAATTGGACCAGCTGTGCGGCTGGACCAGTCCCCACGTTATGTAACACCCCCTAACATTCACACCCCAAACCTTAATGGGACCAGCTGTGCGGCTGGACCAATACCCACGCTATGTAACACCCCCTAACATCCGCACCCCCAAACCTTAATGGGACCAGCTGTGGGGCTGCACCAATCCCTGCGCTATGTAACACCCCCTTACATCCACACCCCAAAACCTTAATGGGACCAGCTGTGCGGCTGCACCAATCCCTGCGCTATGTAACACCCCCTAACATCCACACCCCAAAACCTTAATGGGGCCAGCTGTGCGGCTGCACCAATCCCTGCGCTATGTAACACCCCCTAACATCCACACCCCAAAACCTTAATGGGGCCAGCTGTGCGGCTGCACCAATCCCTGCGCTATGTAACACCCCCTAACATCCACACCCCCAAACCTTAATGGGACCTGCTATGTGGCTCGACCATACTCCACCCTGATGTACACTCCACCCCACATCGAGCAGCCACTTCACCTTCTAGTTTCAACGCCGTCCCTCATTCCCTCTCGAGTGTAAGCTCTTAGGACCAGAGGGGCGCTCATTACCCCTCTGTATCTGTTTGTCCACGTTTGTCCTTATTTGTATATCATTGTGTTTGCATCAGAACCAAATCCCTGTACCCCCCCCCCCCCCCCCCCCCGTTGTACCACGCCGGGGAATATGCCAGTGTATGGAAGACAAGAATCACAAGGTGGTCATGCTATCAGGAGATTCAGGTCACCAGTAAAGGTATTCACTTTACCCTCGGCGTGGGATTCCCGGTATTAAACCTAAACTGGGATCTGCCATGTAAACGGTGATTGAATCATCGGGAAAATAACCTGGCGATTCACATTCTTCTGTGACTCCTACCATTATCATCCTTGTGTATATTTTAAACCTTGGGAGCACGTACGACTTGGACCTGTGTATCACACTGGTTATAACGCCAAGGTGTGACGCAACGACACCTTCTGAGAAATGAGCAGAGCGGTTTACTTATAATGGACACAACGTTTTAAATGGCCTCGAACGCCCAGCTTGTGAATTCCTGCGAAAAACTCCCCGTGCCCCGGTTGCTCCTTCTGCTGCTCCTGCTGCCGCGCTGAGCCCGTTACCCGTTGAGCGGATGATCCGACGCCGGATAATGGACTTCACGCGGAACGCATAATCCCACGTCGGAACGGATTAGCAGACGCTCGCCGCCACGGATTAACATTGGATCCGCAATCCGGCGGTGGTTTGCGGGACGGGTTTCCCGGCGGATAACCAGGGTGACCGGCCCGCACAGCTTTTTCCTTGTCGTCGTTACGGTCGCCGTTTCCGTGGGTTACGTTTGCGTTCGTTGTGAATTAACTGTGCGATTAAAAGTTTTTTGTTCACAACTTCTGTCCCTGGGTAATTATTGTTCTAATGTGTCGACACATTACTGTACACCCACACTTAGCACATTCAGGAGATTATATACCATATTAATTCAGACAAACATACCCTACATTCCCTTTAATCACTAAAACAGAACATCTCTTGATGTGTTGTCGACATTTATATGATCCATCGTATATATATATATATATACTAGCTGATATACCCGGCGTTGCCCGGAGGCAGGGAGGGGGGGGCGTGAAAGGCAGGGAGGGGGGGCGTGAAAGGCAGGGGGGGGGCGTGAAAGGCAGGGGGGGGCCGTGAAAGGCAGGGGGGGCATGAAAGGCGGGGAGGCATCAAAGGCAGGGGTGGGAGTCAAAGGCAGGGGGGGGCGTCAAAGGCAGGGGGGGGGCGTCAAAAGCAGGGGGGGCGTCAAAGGCAGGGGGGGCGTCAAAGGCAGGGGGGGCGTCAAAGGCAGGGGGGGTGTAAAAGGCAGGGGGGGCATCAAAGGCAGGGGGGGCATCAAAGGCAGGGGGGGCGTCAAAGGCAGGGGGGGCATCAAAGGCAGGGGGGGGCGTCAAAGGCAGGGGGGCCGTCAAAGGCAGAGGGGGGGGGGGCTCAAAGGCATGGATTCCTCCCCCTGCATTTCCTCACCTGCCAGCATGCCGCGCTCCTCGGGCTGCCACTGGTTCTCTCCCCCCTCGTGGCCTCCGCCGACTCCCGGTGGCACAAAGGAGGTATTAACTCCCTGCCGCCCTCCTCCTGCTCCTCGGGGATGTTAAGCCGTTGAGAGCGTGCTCTGGGAGGTGGGGGGAAGTGGGAGAGTGGGAGAGCGACACACGCGATACCTACCTCTACTTCCGGCCGCCGCCATCTTAGCACTCAGCGGCGCGAGGGAGGAAGGGGGACCTTCCTGCCGCCGCCATCTTAGGCGGCGCGAGGCAGCTGCAGCCTGCCTGACCACTGCCTGTTCCCCCGCCGGGGAGGGAGATGAGTGGAGTGCCGGGGAGGGAGGTGAGCGCCGGGGAGGGAGGTGAGTTGGAGCGCCGGAAAGGGAGGTGAGTTGGAGCGCCGGGGAGGGAGGTGAGTGGAGCGCCGGGGAGGGAGAGAGAGGAGAGCGCCGGGGAGGGAGAGAGAGGTGAGCACCGGGGAGGGAGAGAGAGCTGAGCGCCGGGGAGGGAGAGAGAGGTAAGTGCCAGGGAGGGAGAGAGAGCTGAGCGCCGGGGAGGGAGAGCGAGCTGAGCGCTGGGGAGGGAGAGAGAGCTGAGCGCCGGGGGGAGAGAGCTGAGCACCGGGGAGAGAGAGATGAGCGCCGGGGAGAGAGAGGTGAGCGCCGGGGAGAGAGGTGAGCGCCAAGGAGAGAGAGGTGTGTGTGTCATTGCCCGGAGGCAGGGAGGGGGCGTGAAAGGCAGGGGGGGCGTCAAAGGCTGGGGGGGTGCATCAAAGGCAGGGGAGGGGCGTCAAAGGCAGGGGGGGTGTCAAAGGCAGGGGGGTGGGGCATCAAAGGCAGGGGGGGGCCGTCAAAGGCAGGAGGGGGGGGCGTCAAAGGCAGGGGGGGTGTCAAAGGCATGGGGGGGCGTCAAAGGCAGAGGGGGGGGCATCAAAGGCAGGGGGGCATCAAAGGCAGGGGGGCGTAAAAGGCAGGGGGGGGCGTCAAAGGCAGGAGGGGGCGTCAAAGGCAGGGGGGGCGTCAAAGGCAGGGGGGGCGTCAAAAGCAGGGGGGCGTCAAAGGCAGGGGGGACGTCAAAGACAGGGGGGGCGTCAAAGGCAGGGGGGGCGTCAAAGGCAGGGGGGAGGCGTCAAAGGCTGGGGGGGCGTCAAAGGCAGGGGGGGCGTCAAAGGCAAGGGGGGGTGTCTAAGGCAGGGGGGGTGTCAAAGGAGGGGGGTCGTCAAAGGCAGGGGGGGCGTCAAAGGCAGGGGGGGCGTCAAAGGCAGGGGGGGCATCAAAGGCAGGGGGGGCATCAAAGGTAGGGGGGGCGTGAAAGGCAGGGGGGCGTGAAAGGCAGGGTGGGGCATCAAAGGCAGGGGGGGCGTCAAAGGCAGGGGGGCGTCAAAGGCAGGGGGGGCTTCAAAGGCAGGGGGGGCGTCAAAGGCAGGCGGGGCGTCAAAGGCAGGGGGGGCGTCAAAGGCAGGGGGGGCGTCAAAGGCAGGGGGGGCGTCAAAGGCAGGGGGAGGCGTCAAAGGCAGGGGGGGCGTCAAAGGCATGGGGGGCGTCAAAGGCAGGAGGGGGGGCGTCAAAGGCATGGATTCCTCCCCCTGCATTTCCTCACCTGCCAGCATGCCGCGCTCCTTGGGCTGCCACTGGTTCTCTCTCCCCTCGTGGCCTCCGCCGACTCCCGGTGGCACAAAGGAGGTATTAACTCCCTGCCGCCCTCCTCCTGCTCCTCAGGGATGTTGAGCCGTAGAGAGTGTGCTCTGGGAGGTGGGGGGGAGGTGGGGGGGAAGAGGGGGGGAGCAACACACATGCGACACCTACCTCTACTTTTGTCCGCTGCCATCTTCTCACTCGGTGCAGCGAGGGAGGAAGGGGGTCCTTCCGGGCGCCGCCATCTTAGGCGCCGCGAGGGAGGAAGGGGGTCCTTCCGGCCGCCGCCATCTTAGGCACCGCAAGGCAGCTGCAGCCTGTCTGGCCACTGCCTGTTCCCCCGCCGGGGAGGGAGGTGAGTTGGAGCGCCGGGGAGGGAGGGAGGTGAGTTGGATTGCCGGGGAGGGAGGTGAGTTGGAGTGCCGGGGAGGGAGGGTGGTGAGTTGGAGCGCCGGGGAGGGAGGTGAGTTGGAGCACCGGGGAGGGAGGGAGGTGAGTTGGAGCGCTGGGGAGGGAGATGAGTGGAGCACCGGGGAGGGAGGTGAGTGAGCGTCGGGGAGGGAGGTGAGTTGAAGCGCCGGGGAGGGAGGTGAGTTGGAACGCCGGGGAGGGAGGTGAGTTGGAGCGCCGGGGAGGGAGGAAGGTGAGTTGGAGCGCCGGGGAGGGAGGTGAGTTGGAGCACCGGGGAGGGAGGTGAGTGGAGTGCCAGGGAAGGAGGTGAGTTGGAGCGCCGGGGAGGGAGGTGAGTTGGAGCGCCGGGGAGGGAGGTGGGTTTGAGCGCCGGGGAGGGAGGGAGGTGAGTGGGAGCGCCGGGGAGGGAGGGAGGTGAGTGGGAGCGCCAGGGAGGGAGGGGAGTGGGAGCGCCGGGGAGGGAGGTGAGTGGGAGCACCGGGGAGGGAGAGAGAGCTGAGCGCCAGGGAGAGAGAGAGGTGTGTGTGTGTGTGTGTGTGTGTGTGTGTGTGTGTGTGTGTGTGTGTGTGTGTGTGTGTGTGTGTGTGTGTGTGTGTGTGTGTGTGTGTGTGTGTGTGTGTGTGATGTGTGTGTGGTGTGTGATGTGTGTGTGGTGTGTGTGTGTGTGTGTGTGTGGTGTGTGTGTGTGTGTGTGTGTGTGTGTGTGTGTGTGTGTGTGTGTGTGTGTGTGTGTGTGTGTGTGTGTGTGTGTGTGTGTGTGTATGGTGTGTGTGTGTGGCCGAGGGGGAAGAGAATGGCAGTTGGGTGACGTCAGACCCACCAATCTGATTGGCCAGAGGCTGAGGACCAATCAGATTCACCGCAGATAGCACTAACCTTTCGATTTTATATATTAAGATATATTTGTATGACACATGTAATGAAAGGGTTAAGTCCTTGGTCCTCACTTGGGTACCATGTTCTTTTTGTAGGCTAGGCCCTGAAATATCACGATGATAATCGGGTTCTGGGTGTGAGTCCCGGAAGGTGTTGGTGTGACCTTATTATGGGCGCGTTATTTCCATGGCGTGCGGATGCGTGATGGGAGGTTAACGGTTCAGTAGCCTGCGCGATATTTCTCCGGTTGACGCAATGGGCGCCTTCACGCTAATCGCCTTTGTGGTGCTGCGTTACCACGATCGATACGTGAAATGGCGGTAACGTCGCGATGAAAGGCTGAGCGGGTTTCTGAGGATCTACCCCTTAGAGTAGGGGGTGAGCCAACTCTGGATCTCAAGGTCCACCGACCGGTCAGGTCTCCAGGATATCCCTGCTTCAGCACAAGTGAATGAGCCACCGGTGCTGAAGCAAGGAATGATTGAGCCACCTGTGCTCTAATACAGGGGTGGCCAACTCCCGTCCTCAAGGGCCATGATTTCAGGATATCACTGCTTCAGCACAAGGGGCTCAATCAGTGTCTCGGTCATTATGACTGTGCTGAAGCAGGGATATCCTTAATACCTGACCTGTTGGTGGCCCCTGAGGACTGGTTTTGGCCACCCCTGTCTTAGACTGGAAACTGAGAGACCTCTCTCTGCTTCAGCTTACCATCCGAACCTGGGTTATACTCACTTTGAAAAGTAACCCTTCACTACTCGTCTACGGAAGCTACGGCTTAGATCCGAGGATCAGGAAGAGACGAGGGGTTAAGAGGCCGGTCACTGTGCTGAAGCCAACCCTTACACATGCAAGGCCCTTATTCAGTACTATGTGAAGCTGCTTCGCTGTGCTGGAGAAAAGGGTCTTCTCCAGGACCATGAATCAGCTTCACAGTATATCGAATAAGACCCTTACCTCCCTCTTCCTTAAGTGCCAGGAATTGTAAGACCCCCGGTGAAGGGAGTCGATTTGAGACACGGGGTATCTTACCGAGCACCCCACAACTGGAACAGTCTACCGGAGACTCTCAGTTCCGCCACCAGGCTAAGTTCTTTCCAAGCTAAAGCTGCCTCACATTTTAATCTGGTCTGCAACTGTTACATACGCCTATAACATATATTATCTCTTACTGTGCATGCAATGTCTTGTATATAATGTATAACACTGTTTATTTAATGTAACTATGTATTTGTAACCATGTATTTGTCATCATAACTCTATGTCCCAGGATATACGTGAAAACGAGAGGTAGCTCTCAGTGTATTAAAGGCTTTATACGCCGCCCTTCCTTTGCAACGCTAAACCAAATAACGTGACCCCACACAAGGTTGGAAGAAAAGGACACAGCTTTATTTTAACACCCGCCGTTAAAATCATACCAGCCTGCCCGCCAGCCCAGCACGATCCATGCGAAATGGGGGGGGGGGGGTCCTTGCCCAGCGGCCAGCGATTGGCCACGCTCCCTCCCCCCGCCTGTATCATGTGAATGGGGGGGGGGGGGGGAGATCCTTATCAGCCGATATTGGGCTGCATTCCCTCCCCCTCGGGTCAGCTTAGTCCCAGCCCTAAAGCCAGCGCCTCCAGCCTGCCGAGCTATTCTAGGGGCTCCAGCTGAAGCAGATTATCCACCCCCCTTTATCAACAGCAATAATAACATTTAGTACTCAAGTCATGTAAAAAATGTGGTACACCAATAATGGCGAAGGCCTTTGAAAGGAAGCAGGCTCTACAAATATAAGTGAACTGCATCATCGTGTCCCAGAGTGCAGGGAATGTTAGTCATAGGACCAAACCAGTTTTTCTAGGAAATTAAGTGCCGAACCAAGATTTTTTTTGTTATAAATATCAGCGGCGGCCGCACGTCTCAGGAATCTTCGTTGAAGAACGGGGGTTCGGATTTTTCCAGTGAGCCTCGGCAGACCGCGATTGCCGTAATTGGCGGAAGAAGGTGATGTCAGAGGGATGCGTTATTAGCACAGGCGGCCCCGGCCTCAGGAAGGGCAGCGATTTAACAAGGCTCGTAAAAATAAAACAAAGCCGGGTGCTTCGAGAGTGAGGTCTTCATTTTCACAGCTTAATAAAGACATTTCGTTGAGTGCGTGCGGTGGCTGACTGGAGAATGGGGGCGGGCTGCTAATTTGTGCGCTTGTTTGTCTGTGTAATCCTACCGCACCGGCAAAAAAAAAAAACTACTTGCACGCAGAATTGGGAGAAGCAGTGATACACAAGCCTTGTGTATACACATAGTACTGTACAGCTCAACCCCGTTATAACGCGATCCGCTACAACGCGGATCCGCTTATATCGCGGTGCACGCGTGGCTCCCAATTTATCGTATGTATAAATACTTTACAACACGGCTATTGGCGTCTTAAATACTTTGTTGTACAACGCACACAATGGTGCATTATTTCTAACGCCATCCGCTTATAGCGCGTTGTGATTCTTTGGACCCCAAGCGCAGCGTTATAAGGGGGTTGAGCTGTACCAAGATGCTGCTAATCAGGAGATAACCCATCTGGCAAAGCGATCTCCGAGCTTGTAGAATATTCCCCGTATGTATCCACTCCAATTCTGCATCGGGTTGCCGGAGTCCAGGATTAAACCCAGTCTGGGGGCAAACCCCTTCATCTTCTGCATACTTACAGACAAAGACTCAGTATAGCTCTACTCTGTCTATAGTGCTGTACAGACCAACTAGCAGGGGAGAATATCCCATAGGGCCGAGAAAGCTACAGTGTAGCCAAGAGCAGCAATTTTTTGGGGGGCGGCAATTTTTGGGGGAGAGGCGATTTGTTTGTGTAACTGAGTGTGCGTCGTACCTTTGCCATAGCAGGCTTCCCTCCTGTAGTGTCGCGCCATCAAGGTGACGCGACGTCACGTGACGCCACGTTGCCATGGCAACGCAGCATCACCTGCCACCGCGACGTGTGTTGCCGTGACAATGTGGCGTGCCAACGTGTTGCCACGACAACCCAGCCCTCCCCCCCCCCCCAGCCTACAGTCGGCAAAAAGCTAAATCCACCACTGCCAACCACATGGAGACTGTGATGGCAGATACAATAGATATATTTAAGAAAAGGTTGGACATGTTTTTAGAAAGGGAAGGTATACAGGGATAAACCAAATAAGTAAACATGGGAAGGACGCTGATCCAGGGACTAGTCCAATATTTGGAGTCAGGAAGGAATTTCATTTCTCCCTTATGAGATATCATTGGATAATGTGTCACAGTTTTTTGGTTTGTTTTGCCTTCCTCTTGTTCTATATATAAATAATAATAATATAGGAGAAGTATCTCCGCCGACTAAATTTAACATATGTTGAAATCGATGGGCAAACCTCTTTTGTGCAGCTTCCTCCAGCGAGCAACTATGCAACTTTCTAACTGTGTAACTATGTTACCTGACGTTGGATTAGGATGAACCATTGGCACTGGTTCCATCTGCGTTGTCGTTTTAGTCATAGCTTCTGTTTATATTTAGCGACGTCCAAATGTCCCCCCCCCCCCCCACAGGTGTAAATGAACGTGCTGTAACATACACTGATACTGAGAAACGTCGCAAACTTCCAGCACCCAGCGGCTCACGTTGGACACATTAGAAGTTGCAGCACCCTTCATCCACAGATACAAACAAATACATTCCCCAGAGCCAGTAGAAAATAAATCCAGATATCAAGGTACAGGCATACCCCACATTAACGTACGCAATGGGACCGGAGCATGTATGTAAAGCGAAAATGTACTTAAAGTGAAACACTCCCTTTTCCCCACTTATCGATGCATGTACTGTACGGCAATCGTCATATACGTGCATAACTAATGTAAATAACGCATTTGTAACAGGCTCTATAGCCTCCCCGCTTGCGCACAGCTTCGGTACAGGTAGGGAGCCGGTATTGCTGTTCAGGACGTGCTGCCAGGCGCATGCGCGAGCTGGCGTTTGCCTACTGGGTGATATGTCCTTACTCGCGAGTGTACTTAAAGTGAGTGTCCTTAAACCGGGGTATGCCTGTATTGCAAATAAGGAGGGACACGGGAACAGACAGCCTAGTTCCAGAGCATGCCATCACTGTAATGGTTCATGGAACAGTTAAAAAATATATGTTACTGTCAACAAATGAATGAAAATAAGGATATTAAAATCAAGCAACTCTGTTAGTGACTGAACATAATCATCGTACAGGTGTAGAAAAAATGGGGACTTGGATAAGTCATCGTGTGGGGAGAAGCTGGTGAGGAGGGGGAGCATGTGGGGGAGAGGCTGGTGAGGAACGGGACATGTGGGGGAGAAGCTGGTGAGGAGGGGGGCATGTTGGGGGAGCAGCTGGAGAGGAGGGGAGCATGTGGGGGTGAAGCTGGTGAGGAGGGGGGCATGTTGGGGGAGCAGCTGGAGAGGAGGGGAGCATGTGGGGGAGAAGCTGGTGAGGAAGGGAGCATGTGGGGGTGAAGCTGGTGAGGAGGGGGGCATGTTGGGGGAGAAGCTGGAGAGGAGGGGAGCATGTGGGGGTGAAGCTGGTGAGGAGGGGGGCATGTTGGGGGAGAAGCTGGAGAGGAGGGGAGCATGTGGGGGTGAAGCTGGTGAGGAGGGGGGCATGTGGGGGAGAAGCCGGACAGGAGGGGAGCATGTGAGGGGAGAAGCTGGTGAGGAGAGGAGCATGTGGGGGGAGAAGCTGGTGAGGAGCGGGGCATGTTGGGGAGAAGCTGGTGAGGAAGGGAGCATGTGGGGGAGAAGCTGGTGAGGAGGGGGGCATGTGGGGGAGAAGCCGGAGAGGAGGGGAGCATGTGGGGGGAGAAGCTGGAGAGGAGGGGAGCATGTGGGGGGAGAAGCTGGTGAGGAGCGGGGCATGTTGGGGAGAAGCTTGTGAGGAAGGGAGCATGTGGGGGAGAAGCTGGTGAGGAGGGGGGCATGTGGGGGAGAAACTGGTGAGGAGGGGAGCATGTGGGGGAGAAGCCGGAGAGGAGGGGAGCATGTGGGGGGAGAAGCTGGTGAGGAAGGGAGCATGTGGGGGGAGAAGCTGGTGAGGAGCGGGGCATGTTGGGGAGAAGCTGGTGAGGAAGGGAGCATGTGGGGGAGAAGCTGGTGAGGAAGGGAGCATGTGGGGGAGAAGCTTGTGAGGAGGGGGGCATGTGGGGGAGAAGCTGGTGAGGAGGGGAGCATGTGGGGGTGAAGCTGGTGAGGAGGGGGGCATGTTGGGGGAGAAGCTGGAGAGGAGGGGAGCATGTGTGGGGAGAAGCTGGAGAGGAGGGGAGCATGTGGGGAAGAAGCTGGAGAGGAGGGGAGCATGTGGGGGAGAAGCTGGTGAGCAGGGGGGCATTTTGGGGGAGAAGCTGGAGAGGAGGGGAGCATGTGGGGGGAGAAGCTGGAGAGGAGGGGAGCATGTGGGGAAGAAGCTGGAGAGGAGGGGAGCATGTGGGGGAGAAGCTGATGAAGAAGGGAGCATTTGAGGGAGAAGCCAGACAGGAGGGGAGCATGTGGGGGAGAAGCCGGAGAGGAAGGGAGCATGTGGGGGGAGAAGCTGGAGAGGAGGGGAGCATGTGGGGGAGAAGCTGGTGAGGAGGGGAGCATGTGGGGGGAGAAGCCGGAGAGGAGGGGAGCATGTGGGGGAGAAGCCGGAGAGGAGGGGAGCATGTGGGGGAGAAGCTGGTAAGGAGTGGAGCATGTGGGGGGAGAAGCTGGAGAGGAGGGGAGCATGTGGGGGAGAAGCTGGTGAGGGGGGGGAGAATCTGGAGAGAAGGGTAGCATGTGGGGGGAGACGCTGCATTGAAGGGGAGCATGTGGGGGAGAATATGGAGAGGAGGAGGGCATGTTGGGGGAGAAGGTGGTGAGGAGGCGGGCATGTTGGGGGAGAAGCTGAAGAGGAGGGGAGCATGTGGGGGAGAAGATGATGAGGAGGGGGGCATGTGGGGGGAGAAGCTGGAGAGGAGGGGAGCATGTGGGGGAGAAGCTGATGAGGAGGGGGGCATGTTGGGTGAGAAGCTGGAGAGGAGGGGAGCATGTGGGGGGAGAAGTTGGAGAGGAGGGGAGCATGTGGGGGAGAAGCTGGTGAGAAGGGGAGCATGTGGGGGGAGAAGCTGGAGAGGAGGGGAGCATGTGGTGGAGAAGCTGATGAGAAGGGGAGCATGTGGGGGGGAGAAGCTGGTGAGGAGGGGAGAGTGTGGGGGGAGAAGCTGGTGAGGAGGGGAGCATGTGGGGGGGAGAAGCTGGTGAGGAGGGGAACATGTGGGGGAGAAGCTGATTAAAAGGGGAGCGTGTGGGCGGAAGACGCTGGAGAGGAGGGGAGCATTTGGGGGAGAAGCCGGAGAGGAGGGGAGCATGTGGGGGGAGAAGCCGGAGAGGAGGGGAGCACGTGAGGGGAGAAGCTGGAGAGGAGGGGAGCATGTGGGGGAGAAGCTGTTGAGGAGGGGAGCATGTGGGGGAGAAGCTGGTGAGGAAGGGAGCATGTGGGGGTGAAGCTGGTGAGGAGGGGGGCATGTTACGGGGAGAAGCTGGAGAGGAGGGGAGCATGTGGGGGTGAAGCTGGTGAGGAGGGGGGCATGTTGGGGGAGAAGCCGGAGAGGAGGGGAGCATGTGGGGGTGAAGCTGGTGAGGAGGGGGGCATGTGGGGGAGAAGCCGGAGAGGAGGGGAGCATGTGAGGGGAGAAGCTGGTGAGGAGGGGAGCATGTGGGGGGGAGAAGCTGGTGAGGAGCGGGGCATGTTGGGGATAAGCTGGTGAGGAAGGGAGCATGTGGGGGAGAAGCTGGTGAGGAGGGGGGCATGTGGGGGAGAAGCCGGAGAGGAGGGGAGCATGTGGGGGGAGAAGCTGGAGAGAAGGGGAGCATGTGGGGGGAGAAGCTGGTGAGGAGCGGGGCATGTTGGGGAGAAGCTGGTGAGGAAGGGAGCATGTGGGGGAGAAGCTGGTGAGGAGGGGGGCATGTGGGAGAGAAGCTGGTGAGGAGGGGAGCATGTGGGGGAGAAGCTGGAGAGGAGGGGAGCATGTGGGGGGAGAAGCTGGTGAGGAGGAGAGCATGTGGGGGGAGAAGCTGGAGAGGAGCGGGGCATGTTGGGGAGAAGCTGGTGAGGAAGGGAGCATGTGGGGGAGAAGCTGGTGAGGAGGGGGGCATGTGGGGGAGAAACTGGTGAGGAGGGGAGCATGTGGGGGTGAAGCTGGTGAGGAGGGGGGCATGTTGGGGGAGAAGCTGTAGAGGAGGGGAGCATGTGGGGGGAGAAGCTGGAGAGGAGGGGAGCATGTGGGGAAGAAGCTGGAGAGGAGGGGAGCATGTGGGGGAGAAGCTGATGAAGAAGGGAGCATTTGAGGGAGAAGCCGGAGAGGAGGGGAGCATGTGGGGGGAGAAGCTGGAGAGGAGGGGAGCATGTGGGGGAGAAGCTGGTGAGGAGGGGAGCATGTGGGGGGAGAAGCCGGAGAGGAGGGGAGCATGTGGGGGAGAAGCCGGAGAGGAGGGTAGCATGTGGGGGAGAAGCTGGTGAGGAGGGGAGCATGTGGGGGGAGAAGCTGGAGAGGAGGGGAGCATGTGGGGGAGAAGCTGATGAGAAGGGGAGCGTGTGGGGGGAGAAGCTGGTGAGGAGGGGAGCATTTGGGGGGAGAAGCTGGAGAGGAGAGGAGCATGTGGGGGGAGAAGCCGGAGAGGAGGGGAGCATGTGGGGGGAGAAGCTGGTGAGGAGGGGAGCATGTGGGTGGAGAAGCTGGAGAGGAGGGGAGCATGTGGGGGGAGTAGCTGGAGAGGAGGGGAGCATATGGGGGAGAAGCTGATGAGAAGGGGAGCATGTGGGGGGAGAAGCTGGAGAGGAGGGGAGCATGTGGGGGAGAAGCTGGTGAGGAGGGGAGCATGTGGGGGGAGAAGCCGGAGAGGAGGGGAGCATGTGGGGGAGAAGCCGGAGAGGAGGGTAGCATGTGGGGGAGAAGCTGGTGAGGAGGGGAGCATGTGGGGGGAGAAGCTGGAGAGGAGGGGAGCATGTGGGGGAGAAGCTGATGAGAAGGGGAGCGTGTGGGGGGAGAAGCTGGTGAGGAGGGGAGCATGTGGGGGGAGAAGCTGGAGAGGAGGGGAGCATGTGGGGGAGAAGCTGGAGAGGAGGGGAGCATGTGGGGGGAGAAGCTGGAGAGGAGGGGAGCATGTGGGGGAGAAGCTGGAGAGGAGGGGAGCATGTGGGGGGAGAAGCTGGAGAGGAGGGGAGCATGTGGGGGAGAAGCTGGAGAGGAGGGGAGCATGTGGGGGAGAAGCTGGAGAGGAGGGGAGCACGTGAGGGGACAAGCTGGAGAGGAGGGGAGCATGTGGGGGAGAAGATGGAGAGGAGGGGAGCATGTGGGGGAGAAGCTGGAGAGGAGGGGAGCATGTGGGGGAGAAGCTGGAGAGGAGGGGAGCATGTGGGGGAGAAGCCGGTGAGGAGGGGAGCATGTGGGGGAGAAGCTGGAGAGGAGGGGAGCATGTGGGGGAGAAGCTGGAGAGGAGGGGAGCACGTGAGGGAGAAGCTGGAGAGGAGGGGAGCATGTGGGGGGAGAAGCTGGAGAGGAGGGGAGCATGTGGGGGAGAAGCTGGAGAGGAGGGGAGCATGTGGGGGAGAAGCTGGAGAGGAGGGGAGCACGTGAGGGGACAAGCTGGAGAGGAGGGGAGCATGTGGGGGAGAAGATGGAGAGGAGGGGAGCATGTGGGGGAGAAGCTGGAGAGGAGGGGAGCATGTGGGGGAGAAGCTGGAGAGGAGGGGAGCATGTGGGGGAGAAGCCGGTGAGGAGGGGAGCATGTGGGGGAGAAGCTGGTGAGGAGGGGGAGCATGTGGGGGAGAAGCGGGTGAGGATGTGAGCATGTGGGGGAAGAAGCTGGTGAGGAGGGGAGCATGGGGAGAAGCTGGAGAGGAGGGGAGCATGTGGGGGGAGAAGCTGGAGAGGAGGGGAGCATGTGGGGGAGAAGCTGGAGAGGAGGGGAGCATGTGGGGGGAAAAGCTGGAGAGGAAGGGAGCACGTGGAATCCTGGAATATTCTGTTCATTGCGGTTACTTGATTGTGCTACAGAAGAAAAGAGAATCCCTGGACTTCCCATCCGTAACGAGCTGCCAGCTCTCCCAGCAGCGAATAAGTTAACCTCGTCCTGAGAACCCCAAGTGTTAATCCCTCATCACTAATTTGTCGAGGCAGTGTGAGGATGCTGCAACCACAAAGGCGCATAATTATAACTCCATCAGACAGACAGCTGTGCCTTTGTTTTCCTACCTGAACATCTCAGCACCTTTGAAACATGAAGTCATAAACAGTTAGCTGCAAACAGCATTCCGATGGGTATGAAGAGCGCATTGTTTCAGCGTGCGCTCATGGTCCTGTCATGCTCAGGAGATGTGCCAAACCTACTGTTTACTGGGTTTAGTGTGTAGCATAGAAGTCTTAATAACTTGATGTCTACATTTATATCAGATCCGATCTGAAATTAGAAAGTGGACCCCATGAAGGTCCTTGGGACACCTCGTTTCTTCTAGAGAGCGCTCCCATTAAGGTCTTTGGGGGACACATAATTTCTTGTAGAAGAGGACCCCATGAAGGCCTTTGGGGACACATCATTTAATGTAGAGAGCGACCCCATTAAGTTCTTTGGGGAACATCATTTCGTGTAGAGAGCGTCCCCATTAAGTTCTTTGGGGACATATCATTTCATGTACAGTATTGAGCGATCCCATGAATCTCTTTGGGGACCAATAATTCTAGTAGAGGAGAACCCCATGAAGGTCTTTGGGGACCAACCATTTCTTGTAGAGGAGAAACCCATGAAGGTCTTTGGGGACCAACCATTTCTTGTAGAGGAGAACCCCATGAAGGTCTTTGGGGACCAATCATTTCTTGTAGAGGAGAACCCCATGAAGGTCTTTGGGGACCAATCATTTCTTGTAGAGGAGAACCCCATGAAGGTCTTTGGGGACCAATCGCTCCTCGCAGGAAAGGACCCCATAAAAGTCTAATGAGACCAACAAAATATTCCAGAGTTGAATCCCACGAAATTCTAGTAGGGATCTCATGGTAGCTTCCAGTAAGTACCCCATCCTCCAATGGGCTCATGGTACCTTTGGTGGAACCCAACTTATTCCAGGGCTTCCACAGGTGTGCCAATTACCCCGGCAGGCCTTTCTTCAGCTGTTACTTGGTTACGTGGAAGTTGCTCACAGACCAGGTAATGGGGATACAGAACCAGGGCAGGCCCGTCATCCCATCAGTGATTGTGGACCTACATATTAAAGCATAGTTGTCCCGCTGACTCATATACTAATGAACCCCGTGTATGCCAACATTAAAATTCTCTGCACATTGGTGTGTACAATAACTGCACTGTGTCATTCTAAAATTGTCAGCCTCCAAATCATTATACCCTCCTGGTAATCCACAGATAAGAAGTAAACCCCGCGGATGACAGATTGTGTATACAGTATCATCTGGCTGTTTGTTTAGCTTCTTTTCCTGCCTTCAAGTCCTGCCTATTTCCCATGATAATCCGGAAACCTCTTCTCAACTCAGACGGATCTAGGGCTTGGGAAAAAAACCCGGTCCATACACTCGAAGACAAAGTGATGCCTGGTGCAAGGAACTGGAGTGGGACGCCTTATCTGCAAATATCCCTAGCTATCCCATATGAGACTCCTATTTATTGCATTGGGGGAGGACATGTGAAATCTTATAGGGTTTTTTTTTTTTAATTAATTTTTTAATAGATCAGGTGTAGTATTAGATAATAATAACTGTTTTTTCTTCTTTATTATTAAACTCTTACTGAGTGTTAATACACAGAGCGTCCTGTGGCTTCTGTAGCCGGCTTTATCCCACCTCCCCCAGCAGTGCAAGATCTTTGCAACACTTTCCTGTGTGTGATCATTTGTTGCCAGCGTTCCCAGCAGCTTGAGCTGCGAGCTGTAACAATAGTCAACGTTACCTCGGTGAAAGCAGGGATACATTGTAGCTGCGGAGTTACACGGGCTGAAGGGCTGATTGAAACGGACAGGCGGCCATTATGTTAGGCACACCATCAGGATTTTGACAGATTTATAACAGGAGCGCCAAACGATTGTTAGAATGTAGAATTATACATTGCCGCACGCTTTACACATTAAAATACGAAGACGCCGTACGGGCCCAAAATATATCTTGTGACGTTCGAAGACATCAAAAGTTAATGGGCCCTGAATTGCCTTGTGATTTAGTACTGTTTAGTGAGTAAGGCCCAGAACACATTAATGAATTATTTCAGATCCATCAGAACATACAGTTTAGGCCCCTAAATGAGACTTTCGTCATCTCCGGGAAGTGAGTCACTGAAGTCGGTCACTTGTTTTATTTGATTTTAACCAAGTGCTGCTAACACGCTTACGCATGGTCACACAGGAACGAAATATGAGATCCTCACTCATCACCCGCATACTATCTTTTTAATAGGTGTCTGCAGAATTCGCAGAATGTTCATTGAAGCTTCGGGCAGCGAGGCCTTTGCTTCCGGTGACGAGAACGGCAGACATGTTTTTCTATCCCCAAAAATATATATATATATTTTTAAATGACAAAATTAAAAAAAAAAATGTAAAATGTTTGTTGAATGGTGATATTCCTATCGAAAATATATATATTTTTTTTTTAACCAGAAATATTTTCAGCTGCATTTTGAAACATTCATCGTTCCCTTCGTAATAGGCAGCTGTTGGACGTATCTCTTTCACGATAAGACAGTTTGTCAGTCCGCAGATCTGCGGTTTGTTTTATTTCCAAATTTATTGTTGCTATGAACCTGTTCCTATTCAAACGGAACAGAAAAAGTCATCAGAATGAATTCAGTGGAGCGGAGAGGGGGAGGGGGAAATGTGGGGGGGGGGGA
Organism: Ascaphus truei; assembly: GCF_040206685.1. Classification (NCBI taxonomy): domain Eukaryota; kingdom Metazoa; phylum Chordata; class Amphibia; order Anura; family Ascaphidae; genus Ascaphus; species Ascaphus truei. Next base: position 3,568,457 of record NC_134505.1, on the reverse strand, counting down.
GGGGAAAGTGTGGGGGGGGGGGGGGGAACGTATCAATTTTGCATCGAAGGCAAATAAGTAACATTTATTTAGTGACCGAATCGTTGCAAGGAAGATAATTCAACTGCTCAGTTGTATAATCAATATACAAATGTAGCCAGAGGTACAGCGCCTGCCGTGATCGTGCTGCGCAGGGCGGAGAGGGGGTGTGGGGGGGCATGTGAGCCGCCCCCCCCCCCCAAAAAAAGTTAATCATAGGGGGCCTTGACCATCGCAGTCTTGTTAAATCTGTATATGCACAGGGGGGTTGTTTTTTTTGTCCACTACATAACTTTGCCCCTTTTAAGCCAGGGGGCCCGCAAACTTCTTGAGTTGCGCCCCCCCCCCCTGTCCGGGAGCCGCAGCGTTTGCGCCCCCCATCTCCCAATGACTCGGCGTCACGGGTCATGTGCGCCCCCCGACTGCTTTAAGCCATGACTCTGAAAACGGCAGCGAAAGGGTTAATGCGACAGAGAAACACCCCTCTCCCCCCCCCACCCCTAACCCCCCCCCCCCCCCCCGGCACCAGGTATCATTACGCCCCGGAGTCGAATGACCTTGACACCAGAAATTCGACCTTGGCATGGAACGTGAAGAAGAAGAAGAAGAAGAAAAACATCCTTCCACCGGATTACAATGAGGTTTTTCGCAGAGCAGCCGCCTCCTTAGACACACCTTGCAGGTATAATAAGCAGAAGGGTTAAAAAAAAAAAACAGGAGAGAGAGAGAGACAGTTGTTATTCAAAATAATAACACGGAGGTGCCGGATTGAGCAATCGGAATATGCATAATGAGGTGACACAATCCTGTTTGCCTGGCTTGGGAACTCCCACTCTCGAAGACATAAAGAAGTCTTAGCAAAGTTGCAGAGATACAAACAGTGCCGCTTGCGCTGTCAGCTGAAGCTCGTGTCAGGTTTTTCTTTTTCCCCGCAGCAGACGTGACCATGAGTTTCCACTCCGGCAACTTCCTGTCTTCTTCATCCAACTCCTACATGGGAGGTCTAAACCAGACCCGGAGGTCCTACAGCACTTCCAGTTCACACAGCGGGAGCAATGGAAGCTGGAGCTCGTTGGGTCCGGCCAAAGTGCTGTCCTCCTCCGGGGCGGGCGGCTACGACTTTGTCAGAGACAGCGGGGAGAGCCTGTTGACCAACGACGAGAAGGGGACCATGCAGAACCTGAACGACCGCCTGGCCTCCTACCTGGAGAAGGTGCGCTCCCTGGAGGAGACCAACGCTCAGCTGGAGGACAAGATCCAGGAGTGGCACAAGAGTAGGGCCCCCGAGAAAAAGCGCGACTACAAGGGGTACGAGAAGGTCATCGTGGATCTGCAAGCACAGGTAAGTGGTGGCGTGGTTGGGTCGCCGTGAAGGGTACCAACGACTTGGTCAAGTTCGGACACTGTGTAGACAAGTAACTCGGGCACAGCAAAGCCCTTCCCCAAAGTGCTTACAAGTTTAATGGTTGGTACCTGAGTTTATTTGTAAAGTGCCAACGCATAAAGTAGCGCGGTACAGCAAGGGGCACAAACAGAAGGGCGTACAAATACGGACAGGCGAGCGCAAACCGCTACAGAGAGGTAATAAGAGCTCTGATCCGGAGAGCTTACACTCTAGGGCAGGGGTAGGCCAACTCCAGTTCTCAAGGGCCAGCCAACAGGTCAGGTTTTAAGGATATCCCTGCTTCAGCGCAGGTGGCTCAATCAGCGGAGCAGTCATTATGACTGAGCCACCTGCGCTGAAGCAGGGATATCCTTCAAACCTCGCCTGTTGGTGGCCTTTGGGGACTAGAGTTGCCCACCCCAGCTCTAGGGGCACTAAGGGGGGCAATGTTGACACCTAGTGGCTGCTCAATGTGGGATGGAGTATACATCAGTGGGGAGTATGGTCAATGTGCTTGTACCCAAAAACCCTTCGCCAAAACAGTGGGTACTTAGGAAGCGTCCTCACCCTTTACCCCTGCAGTGTGCCCCCCCTGCCGGTCCCTCTGCAAAAGAAGGGTGTTAACCGCAGTGCTATTACCCCTCTCCCCGCCAAGGACAGGGCTACCGCAGGTAACATTATAGCAGGGTCAAGTGAAACCACATCGGGACCAGTTCCAAACAACAGGACAGGCGTAGTGAAAAAGAACGCTGCTTTCAGCTGGCAGGAATAACAATGCTAACATTTCCCCGGCTAGCGATCAGCCGGGGGGGGGAAAAAATGCACAGACATCAAAAAGAAAAGGTTAAAAAAAAACACACACATCGGAGCTGCTGCTTTCCTCCCTGGATTGGTTGAATCACATGGCAATTATCGCTCAATCAAGTCTTTCCGGAACAATGTTTGGTGAAGAAATAGAGGCAGGGCCCATTAAGGGGGATTATCAGCAGGTTATTTCATCCCCTCTGTGCCACAGGTACACGCCAGGGCGATATTTGAATCATCGTCGGCTGATGACACGGGTGGCGGGACTTGGGGGGTTGTGCGTCAATTAGCGAGTGAAAGCTCCGGCAGGGTTATTAGCGCCAGACAATGAGGCGCTTGGGTTGCCATTAGTTCATGTCACACGGATACGGCTATTTGGCTGATGGAAATGCCAATCACTGGGACGGCTCACTGCATGACACCGTGAACAGCCTTCGCTGATCACCCTATGGGGACCCGCCAACGTAGGGGCCTTCTGCTAACTGGAGTTGGCCGCTCCTGTGTTAGAGCACAGGTGGCTCAACCGGTACCCTGCTTCCACACAGGAGGCCCAATCAGTCCTCGCTTCAGCACAGGGGGCTCAATTAGTTCATGCTACAGCACAGGTGGCTCAATTTGTCCATGCTTCAGCACAGGTGGCTCAATCAGCCACTGATTGAGCCACTTGTGCTGAAGCTGGGGTATCCTGGATACCTGACCTGTTGGTGGCCCTTGAGGGCTAGAGTTGGCCACACCCCTGCTCCACACAGCTGCTCAGGCCATGGAAGTCAAAGGAGATATTTTTTGGTTTGAAAACTGCCCGAACTAGTCCCAGTGTCTTGTTAGTTAGCAACACTTTGTCATTCTCTGTCCATTGTCCAATAGTAACGTATTGTCCTGGAAGTGACCAAGTGACAGTACTTATATACCACCGAGCCCCCCCGAATAAGACAATACCTGAAAGGTGTACAGCCAGGGCAACGACACCGTGACCTTGACCTATGACCTGATAGTGACCGGGCCACTTAAATGCCTTATTAATGATACTGCAGCATCTCACAGCTGTATCCAAAGACGCCTTCCATCCTGATTGCACGAAAAATAGAAATAATGCATCATTTCCCCCATCCCCAAGAGAAACAGGGGCATTTAAGGACACGTCTGCCAATTAAAACTGACAGAGACACTAATTGGGTTTGGACAGGACCAGACTATGTTTTCACCCATTGGATTCGTCCAAGGAAACATACTTCCTTTGCCGGTATAGACTTGGCGAAGAATGGGGGGGTTTTTTGTCTTACAAATTCCCTCCTTAAGAAAAACCAACCTCCGTAGACTTGACAATGGATACCCTTCCTAAACATCCAGTTGTGTGTATAACCTGGTCTACCACCAGGTATGAATGCCTGAAGACTTGTGTGTCATATGAGGTCTACCAAACATATCCAGCTGAGCTGTGCATTGGCGGTACCCACAGCTCGTCATAAGGTAACGTGAGGTGACAAATGCTGGCCGCGATCCCTCCTTCAAGAAGCATCACCTCATCTTTTGGCACATGGTCCGACTTCCTGATTTCAAAATGTCTCCTCGCATCCGTTTGACCCCACCAAATGTATTTTTTTTAATGTTATTTATTCCCATATTGTAATGTCAATAGTAAATAGCAGGCATATTACCCGGACGAGATGTTTTTGTCGGGTAACTTGCCGAGGGGACCTCCTTGAGACTAGAGGACGCACTCGGGAGTCAAGTTTTCCTACGTCGATAAGCAGCACTGTCTGCCGATGTTCTGTTTATCTTGGCTAGCTGTAAGTATAGCCCTTTAACCAGCATCCTTCAAGAAGTCCCACCTCGCCCCAACCCTGGTCATATCAAAAAGGGGGTACTCTGAGCAAATTGGTGCTGCTCTAATTAGGGACAGGCAAGGGTTTGAGAGCTGCAATTATATTCAGAAGCTTTCTCGAAGACATTCCTGGAGCACTGGTGGCTTCCTTGAGCAGATGGCCATGACTGTCACCGCAGTATGAGACGTGCTCCTTGTTCTGTACCATGAGGAGGACCTTGTCAATCGGTGGAAGACACACACACCGTACAATACACCAGCCTTTTGTTTCCTGACGCTTTTACGTGATGGGGTAAAAGTGCATCTAAAGACACGTAGAAAACAATTTGTACACTTGGCCCACCCCCCGTACGCCCATTTTCCTTTCTGCTGCAAAACCTCGGCTCCTATTTGATCCTTTTTTCCATATTGGGGATTTAGCCTTACGGCTACCCCAAGTATGTTTGAATTCACCTACGGTATTAGCCCCTAGCCCCCTACCACCTCTGCTTGGGAGGCTTGTAAGGTCTCCAAAACCTGTGCCGAACCTTCAGTAAGCCTACACTTCTCCCGGGTTCCTTGAACCTGGCCCCACACAGAAGATCCCTATCATGATAGAAGTCTGTTGTGTGGGTTTCTCCCATGGGAGGGCTGAAATAGAAGCTCTCGGGAACTGCTTCGGTCCTTTGTGTCTAAAAAGTGCTGAAGACGGAGGTAGCATTTCGTTTGTGAAGAGTGCAGAAACACTCGCGGCAAAAGAATCCGCATGGACCATACCCTCTTGTTTTTCATTTAAAATAAATAAAGAAACAGACAATGATTTCTGCTCCAGGTAACAAACCTGAGACGGCGATGATACTGTGTGGTGTGTAACAATGGGACACACACAGATCTCATTCACTGTACACAACTCTCACAGTCATGTGTAGTTTGTCGAACCTGCTTGGCTACACAGTGAGAGCAAAGGATTCTGGGACTACTCCTGCTAATGAATGACACCTTTTTTTAGCTTCTGGCTCTACATTGGGCAACGGGCAGAAGACTTCAAGTTAACCTGACCCATGTAAGATAAACGCCAAGATTCACTGAAGGGTAAAGGGCGTAACACTGTTGTGTTTCATCAGCTGTACAAGTAGTGATAATGATCTTTTTACCACTGGGATATATCAGTGACAATGTTAACGTGGCTTGTGCCTATGAGCATACATTGGCCTCCTCACACACAGTTGACTAAACAGGGGCGCCACCAAGAAATATAGCCCATTTGTATCCCCATCCCCAGGCCTATGTATATACCGGCCCATTTGGGACAGGTGATAAAAGTACATTACATAAACGTTGAACTTTAACATATTAAAACCCTAGTAGCCCAGGTGGCCAGCTGGCATGCCAAGGCTCACGGGCCCACCAAGTGCGTTACTAAACCTTAGGGGAAAGCAATAGGTTAACGCCCGCACCTTACCCCTGTGGGGTCCTCTTATGTAGAGCCACATTGGCACTCAAGTGGTTCTGGACCAATTGTTCTATCTTGTAATGTTTATTTTAATAGTGTATATTTGTGTTATGTTTAGTTTATGTTTGTACAATGGCCTACGCCCCATTGCACACCTGAAACTGCTATCGCTTGTAGGGTGCTGTTGGGACTAGTTCTGCACCGATTCGTTCAGCTGGGAGACATCAATAAATAAGGCTCTGTTAGGGGTGCCAGGTGTCCAGTATTGAACCGGACTGTCCTGTATTTGGACGCTGTCCAGTAACAAATGAGAGGTAATACTGGACATGTCTGTGTATACCGGTATTACCTCTCTGGACATAGTGACCTGACCGGCTTGGGGATGGAGGGGGGGGGGGGAAGGCTGCGAGATTTCCCCGAGCAGGGAGAGAGCAGGGCTGTTGCTAGGAGGCTGGGAAGCTTCCCCATCCTGATTGGCTGCTGGGCAATGGACCCAATCAGGAGCCTGGGGCAAAGGAGAGGAGGAAACAGCATGGAGCGGACAGAGGCAAGAAGTGTGTGTGTGTGCATCTCGAGTGTCACACGTTTCACCACTGGGTCCAGTTTTTTTTTGGGGGGGGGGGGGGGAGAAGCCGCCTGGCGAACCTTCTCTGTGATTACTGTTGGAGAACTGGAGAGAATTCTAACAGGAGAAAGTTCCCCAAAAAGAGGCGAGAGAACGTGCTCTCCCTCACGCTACTTGCAACCACGCGAACTGTATATTGGTTATGACAAGACAGCGCCCTTAGGGTGTACAAACCGCGAAAATGTGCAAGATAAGGTTTCAGGGAGTGACAGGATTACAACCCAACCTGCCACTGCCCGGAGCCCGGGGGGGGTCTCACTATGTACCAAGATCACATTTTTTCCGCGCGTCAACGTTTTAATGTGAGAAAGTAGTACAATCCTTCTGTACCTGCGCGTCCTGCGTGTCGCACGGAGGTCATTAAGGGGCTTTTCACGTGACGCATAGTGTGCGGTCAGGAATGAAGTTTGACACACTTGCGTCATTTGTGACAAACCTGATTGATACAATTCACATTAGAACAGAATTGGGAGCGGTGGGTTTTTAATATATATATTTTTTAACTACGGCTTTTTACCCCGTACTGTGAAAAAGAATCCATACGGCTGACCTGCTCCAGGAATCGCGCTAACGCTGGTCCGTTTTTTTTCCCCCGGATTATACGCCGTCACTTCGTTCTGCGCTAACAAACGACAAAACATGGCGGGGGTTCACGTCAGGTTCAACTTGGCCGGCGAATTTTGTAAAGTACTGTATATACCATTTACAAACAGGGCACGCCAACTCCCGTCCTGAAGGGGCCACCGACAGGGCAGGTGGATCAGGATGTCCCTGCTTCAGCACAGGTGGCCGAGCCATTGATTGAGTCATCTGTGCTGACGCAAAGACTGATTGAGCCACCTGTGCTGGAAGGGGCTGATTGAGCCATCCGTGCTGAAGCAGGGGTATCCTTAATACCCGACCTGTCGGTGGCCCTTGAGGACTGACGTTTGCCCAACCCCCCCGTGGTTTAGACCTGGGCTGCATGAGAAATGCTTAGGTGAGCGCTGCCTTTTCGTTGATCCCTAATACTGCTGCAGGGAGACATTCCTGCAACTGAACCAGACGCCCGTTGCAAGAATACCGAGCAGCGCCTAATTAGGTAATGAGTAGGCCACGGAATATCCGAACGAGCTTCCCATATGAAAGGAAGGTATGCGCCAGCCTTTTATGGAATGCTGTTAAACCTTCGGCATTCTCACCTCTATTACCGCATCCGTTGGCCGTGCCTTGTAATTATCCTGCTTGTATATTTATTTTTTTTAAAAGGCCAAGAAAGAAGATTAGTCATCGTTTACGCTTTAACGAGCTGCGCGCGGGTTTTTCGTCTATCATAGCTTGGCTTTAATGCGCTGGAACGGGCTACCCCCTACGGCATAGCAACGCCGAGGCTCGGAGAGAGAGAGAGAAGGGTCAGCAGATTCCGTCCCTTCTAACGCACGGCGGTTACTATTCCCGGCTAAAGCCGGTATATACTGCATTGCGGCAGGAGGTGGAACAGACGGGGTCGCTGTTACCCATCTGAAAACCATATGCATCTTGGAGATAACTTTACTGGACCCCGTGTAAAACGTCTTCGTGTACGATAAGGCCGAACGCTGGGTCCCTATGGCACTCAGAATATCCCGTACATTGCAGGGCTTGTCACAGAGAGTGGTACTACAATGTGTGATGGGATAATGGTCGGTGGGACAGGCCACGTCTTTAGGTGCGGCTTGCACAGCTCGGGAGAGCTTCCGGAACCTCACACGACTCCCCAGATGCCGGCTGACATTACTCTTGGTTTAGTGGAATCCACCAAGTAGTTAGGTGTAAGAGGTGGCGTGTCGGGGCTTCTCCGTGTATTAGCGGGGTTCATTCGTCAAGCGTATGAAGATCAATGAGGACACTGACCTAGATACCCACTGCAATATCCAACAGCACTGTCAGTCTGTGCAGCACTGTACATGGTGCTCAATTACTTCCTGCCCCTCTAGCTGTTAATGCCGTTTGCAGAGTCCGAGAGAGCGAGCGACTTGTTTACACTTCAAAGACCAACACATCCAACCCTCACAGCTTGCCCCACCGTCTCCGAGTTAATAACACGGCGTTGGATGACAGGCATTATTCTGCGGGACGGCAGAAGCGCGCCTTGCACGGTCGGTAACACATGTACGGGGCCAGGAAAACAGCGGGCTTCACGGCCGACTAACATAGAACAACAAGGATATAAATACGAGGCCTGTGGGTGTCTGGCTGCACGGGAGGTGATGGGGAACCCCGGCGTGCACACGGCAAGAGATTCCTGCAGGCGTCTAGACTGCCAACAATATGCGGTGGATTAGAGACGTTTGTTTTGGAGAAAAGGTCACACATGCCCGGCTCGAACGTGCTGAGCGTGTTCTACTGGCCAGGGTAGCAATGGCCAGGAAACCGGCTACTGGAAGGGAGCCCTGGAAGTCTCACTGTATGCAAGGTCCTCTTATAAGATCGCCCCTCTACAAGAAATAATTTGTCTCCCTTGGAGGTCCATGGCAACCCCTCTAAATGGATGTTCCCATAGACTTTTAGGGGGATCCCCACGCTACAAGAAATCGTGTTACTTTTTTGGGGATCCCCTCTCCAAGAAATTATTTGCTCCTCCAGACTTTGACGGGATCTCCTCCGCAATAAATGATTTCCCCTACACTTTCACGAGGCCAATCTTCAAGACGAGTTGTTTTTTTTTTAGATCTCTCCTCCTAGGAATCCAGTCCGCGAGATGTAGTCGAACCTGAACCGTGCCTATGCTGCAGCAGCAAACACAAGCCGTGAGTCACCGATTGGGTTTAAGCCAGACTGGACGGTGCAGAATGGGCGGGTCGTCTTCATTTGAATAGATGCTTTTGTTTGCACCGTTCGGAAAACCAGCCCTGCCCGGGCGCCAACCGTTTATCACTCGGGCGCGATGATAAAGATGGATTAGCGCACTTATCTGCGCGAGTCACCGCCGAGAGATTAACATCGGAAGCCCACGCCTTAACAGGAGACGGCGTATCGCAAAAGAAAACACAAAGGCCTTCCCCTGCAGCAAAATGCATTTTTCGGCGCTGTTGAGAGAAAGGTGTTGTAGGCAGCGAGAAGAAGGTGTTGTGCGGGCTTAAGACGAACAGAAGGTCCCTTTTGCTGCAGGGATAGAGGAGAGGAAGAGTCGCCAAGAAAAGGATTGAAATAAAGAGTGTGAATGGGCTTTTACCAAGTGTTCCTTGAAAGACATGAGGGATTTTCATTGAAAGTTGGGAAACGCCTCGATATTACCATCACTAAGGGGAAACTAGCGCGCCAGCTGCACTAACTGACCGTCAGCTGCTCCAAAATGCTGTGAGATGAGCGACTTTGGAGTTGCGGCACCCGATATCCCGAACCTGGACAATACCTGTGTATGCCACATTTTGCGTGACGCTGTTGTCTACATTTGGGGAGGTATTCCGAGGTTCCGGGGCGTCGGGTTCCCAAAAAAACCCGAAACTGGCTAAACTCCACAAATTAGAACTTCACTAACGGAACACACAGACATGATACTACTACACTGACATACCCGCTCATTCCCCCTCCTCCAACCCCCAACACCTCCTCCTCCCCCCCCCCCAAAAAAAAAAAACCACCTACACAATGTAGAAAAGGCAGAATGTAGATACGAAGCCAAAACTTCAAAACGTTCTTCTGTCTAGACACACGTGGTGGGGGCGAAGGAGACCCCCGACGCGTTTTGTGACATCTTGTCGCTTCCGATTAAATGCTGGTGACAATGGCATTGTCTCACATATACCGTATTTAGAGAGCAAGGGATTCAGTTGTAGTTAATAGCACACGTGGAAAATGGTACAGACTGGTTTAACAAACGGGAACAGGAATACACTGCCCGTACGTATTAATACTCCCCCCTCCCCCCCCCCCCCCGAGACCTCCAGCAGGCGAGTTGTGAACCAGGCTAACCTCACCACTCATGTCACGTTCACAGCTTGCCAATGGACATATGAACGGCGCCAAGTTGACGTTGCAGATGGAGAACGCCAAGCTGGCCGCTGACGACTTCAAGCGCAAGTATGCCAAGCTACTAATCTTTTTATTGCATCGTTAATAATCTGCCTGGGCTAGCCAAACAACGCAGCTTCCCTACTGCTGGCCTTTGGGCCTATTTGGCAAGCTCCACAATGAGTCACGTTGGAATTTATATGAATTTAGGATACTTTCCAGTGTCAGAGACCTTGGCGCTGAAGGTATTATTAGTAAGCAGCGAGGCACTTCAGACTATGTATGTATGTCTTTATTTATATAGCGCCATTAATGTACACAGCGTGTCACAGCAGTAATACACGTGTATGTATGTATATCTTTATATAGCGCCATTAATATACACAGCGCGTCACAGCAGTAATACACGTGTGTGTATGTCTTTATTTATATAGCGCCATTAATGTACACAGCGCGTCACAGCAGTAATACACGTGTGTGTATGTCTTTATTTATATAGCGCCATTAATGTACACAGCGCGTCACAGCAGTAATACACGTGTATGTATGTATGTCTTTATTTATATAGCGCCATTAATGTACACAGCACGTCACAGCAGTAATACACGTGTGTGTATGTATGTCTTTATTTATATAGCGCCATTAATGTACACAGCGCGTCACAGCAGTAATACACGTGTATGTATGTATGTCTTTATTTATATAGAGCCATTAATGTACACTGCGCGTCACAGCAGTAATACACGTGTGTGTATGTATGTCTTTATTTATATAGCGCCATTAATGTACACAGCGCGTCACAGCAGTAATACACGTGTGTGTATGTATGTCTTTATTTATATAGCGCCATTAATGTACACAGCACGTCACAGCAGTAATACACGTGTGTGTATGTATGTATGTATATCTTTATTTATATAGCGCCATTAATGTACATAGCGCGTCACAGCAGTAATACACGTGTATGTATTGTATGTCTTTATTTATATAGCGCCATTAATGTACACAGCGCGTCACAGCAGTAATACACATGTATGTATGTATGTCTTTATTTATATAGCGCCATTAATGTACACAGCGCGTCACAGCAGTAATACACGTGTGTGTATGTATGTATGTCTTTATTTACATAGCGCCACTAATGTACACAGCGCGTCACAGCAGTAATACACGTGTGTGTATGTATGTATTGTATGTCTTTATTTATATAGCGCCATTAATGTACACAGCGCGTCACAGCAGTAATACACGTGTGTGTATGTATGTATGTCTTTATTTACATAGCGCCACTAATGTACATAGCGCGTCACCGCAGTAATACACGTGTATGTATGTATGTCTTTATTTACATAGCGCCACTAATGTACACAGCGCGTCACAGCAGTAATACACATGTGTGTATGTATGTATTGTATGTCTTTATTTATATAGCGCCATTAATGTACACAGCGCGTCACAGCAGTAATACACGTGTGTGTATGTATGTATGTCTTTATTTATATAGCGCCACTAATGTACACAGCGCTTCACAGCAGTAATACACGTGTGTGTATGTATGTATTGTATGTCTTTATTTATATAGCGCCACTAATGTACATAGCGCGTCACAGCAGTAATACACGTGTATGTATGTATGTCTTTATTTATATAGCGCCATTAATGTAAACAGCGCGTCACAGCAGTAATACACGTGTATGTTTGTATGTATTGTATGTCTTTATTTATATAGCGCCACTAATGTACATAGCGCGTCACAGCAGTAATACATGTGGTGATCATATAAATAACAAATAATACAAATAACAGGTCATGGGAATAAGCGCTTCTGACATAAAAGTAACATTTAGGAAAAGGAGTCCCTGCTCCGAAGAGCTTACAGTCTAATTGGTAGGAAGAACGTACAGAGACAGTAGGAGGGAGTTCTGGTCAGTGCGTCTGCAGGGGGCCAAGCTTTATGTATGAGGTGTATAGTATCAGCCACGGAGATACTCGTATGCTTCTTAAGCAGGTGTGTTTTAAGGTGGGTTTTAAATGTGGATAGAGAGGGTGCTGGTCGGGTGTTGTGGTGCGTTCATCCAGCTGCTGTTTCCTTTGTTTCTCTCGTTGTCCATGCTTTAAATAGCAACAGGTCAGAGCTCTTGTTAATCTCCGAAGAGATTTGCTACAAGTGTGTTAAAACTTGTTTTTCACAACCGGTGCTGACCCTACAGGGCGGCTCAGTAAATTATCGATACATCGCACTTACACCCACATGCAGTAGCTCCCATTTGTATTGGGTGCAGACACATAAATACCAAAGGAACAACAGTGTGATATAACTATATAAGCAAACTCCATAGTTGTGTTGATTGTTGTACCTGTCAGTAGTGTGTGTGTGTATGTGTGTGTCTTGTGGGGATCTGCACTGTCTCTAAAGCAGCACACACGCCAGGGAATGAACCACACTTGGAAATGTTACTAGATTGAAAGGAAGTCCCACACTTTGTTTTATCAGCAGATGCAGCTTCTGCCCAAACTCCTACACAGGAATGTTACACGCTGACTTCAAATGTAGCACCCAGGCCAGAACTTATGCACTTTCCTGTAGGGGAGGGGGACGGTTCGGAGAGGACTTAATTCCGGTCCTCAATCTAACAACAGGTCAGTGTTTCAGGATATCCCCGCTTCAGCACAGGCGAGTCTTCCACTGAGCCTCTGATTGAGCCACCTGTGGTGAAGCAGGAGCGGATTGAGCCCCCTGTGCTGAAACAGGGATATCCTGGAAATTTGACTTGTTGGGGGGCAGCGGGGGTGGGGTAGGGGGCTTGAGGTCTGGGGTTGCGCACCCCTGCCCTGGCCATATGCTCCTCCTCACTGTCACTGTCCTTCCTCTCTGCTCTCCTTGCCGCGCCGGTATCACGGGGAGGTTCGCAGAAGTTCCAGGACTCCTTGGACCAAGAGGTCATCGGTAGCTCTTTGCAGCGCTGTTTTCGACAAATCGTTGACTCTTTCTTCTTCTTCTTCTTCTTTTTTTTTTTTTTGACGGATGAAGGTATGACACAGAGAAAGCCATCCGGGCCGTGCTGGAGAAGGACCTGGAGGGACTCCGTAAAGTGATGGACGACCTGACCATCGTGAGGACAGATCTGGAGATGGAGATCGAGGGCATGAGGAAGCAGCTAATCTACATGAGAAAGAGCCACGAGGAGGTAGAACCTCTCATTATTACTAATAGATCCCTATTCTTGTCCACGTCTAACTGCGTATGTGACTATGTCGTGAGTGTGTCTACAAAGCTTGAAAGAGCAACACCAGGTCACAATGTTGGATGGCGCTACACAATATTTAAATAGTGGTTTACAACCAGTGGTCCTATGTTCCGATTAGGGCAAGTGGTCCTCACCTGCTGAGTTTGTTCTATTGACCTTGGAATGACCTTGTACATAACAGATCCCACTTATATCCACTACACAATCTTAGCGAGCTCAACACCCAGACCCACAGTATTATATATATAGATATACTAGCTGAGAGACCCGGCGTTGCCCGTGAGTGAAATATATATAAATGTATGCTCATCTGCATGTCTAAGGCAGGCAGGCAACCCCGCCCTTCAACATTATCACCCAGCACACAGCACTTCCACTGCAGCAAGGGATTCTGGGAAATGACATGCAAATATATTTGTGTGTGTCAACTGGAGCACCTCAAATTATCAACAGTAAACAGATAAGCCCCAATGCATAACCAATGGGACACATTATTTAGTACATTACCACTGTATGTGTTCAGTCCTTCGGCCAAAACATCTCGAGCCTGCAGCCATACAGTAGCAAGGCATAGCCACTTTCAGCAGGTCCTACACGCCCAATGTTATACTGTGTCTTATGTATGTCCCCCACCGCACAGAGAAAAGAGGGACCAGAGTAATAACACAACCAACAGCAAGCGATGTGCGACTTCTATGCAGTGCCTTAGGCCAGTGTTTCCCAACACCAGTCCTCGGGGAACCCCCCAACAGGGCAGGTCTTAAGGATGTCCCCTGCTCCAGCACAGGTGGCTCATTCAAAGTGGCTGAGCCTCTGATTGAGCCCACCTGCGCTGGAGCTGGGATATCCTTAAGACCTGACCTGTTGTGGGGGGTTCCCGGAGGACAGGAGCTGGGAAACACTGGCCTAAGGGGTTAAGGTTTAGGGGCACTAGATATGAGCTGCGTGAGACCTGCAGTGCAGGGGGGCTGGTTAGTCTACAGCTGCTTATCAAGGGGAATGGTGAGCGTCTACGCATCAAGTACATCTATAGCAGAGATGTTTAACTCAAGCCCCCCCCTACAGGTCAGGTTTTCAGGACACCCCAGCTTCAGCACAGGTGGCTCAATCAGAGGCGATTGAACCACCTGTGCTGAAGCAGGGACTGATTGAGCCACCAGAGCAGACGAAGGGACTGATTGAGCCACCTGTGCTGAAGCAGGGACTGATTGAGCCATCTGTGCTGAAGCAGTGATAACCTGAAAAACTGACCTGTTGGGGGTGGGGGGGGGGGGGCTTGAGGACTGGAATTTAGCACCTCTGCGGTCTCAAGGGAGTGGTCTGCGCTGACGCATCTGCGCAAGAAAAGCTCTGTTTCCTGCCGCGTGCCTTTGTTTGTAGAATTAGGCACACACCGCACAGAAACGCGCGCCCGATGTAAGGTGCCGGAGAAAACCAACGCAGAAAAGTAACGCAGGTCGCCCACTTCCGAATACGCAGAGCTGGCTGCGATATGTCAATGTAACCCCGCCCCCTAACTCCTCCCTACTCGCTCCGCAAATTCCCTCCCCGCGCCAGACGCACCCTATAATAGCGCAACTAGAGCCCCCACCCTCGCGCCTGGATCGGCGACGGCTACCATTAAAATTGAACGGCAGGTGTTGGCGATGCGAAACGCGCTTCGGCGACTCTCGGCCAGGGAGCCCTGTGTGTCTCGGTAGCTTTCTCCGATGGGCGCCGGCCTGTCGAACGCCCGCCTACTGAACGTGGCGAGAAGCTGTTTGTGCGCAGCTAACCCCGTACTCGCCTTGAAGAGAAAACGCGGTATTAATTGGGTGTTATCAGCTTCTCACCCTATTTATATAGGGGTACTAGGGAGAGATGTGTGGAGTGGTTGTAAGGGTTAATTAATCTACAGCTGTACAAAACGTAAACCCCTATAGCCATTCCTTATATACCTGTGTCTTTTACATGTAGGGGCTCTCTGTTTAATGGACATGTTACATTCTTGGCAGGTTTTCCATACTGTGCCTTTTACTGGATGGGCAAGAGTATGTTTGGTAACAAATTATACGGTACCCCCGGGGGGGGGGGGGTATTTATCCAGCGTGACCTTAACGTCTCGTCCTTCACCCAGTGTCACATTTGCAAACCCAAGAGGCAGTCCAGGCAGGGAGAGACCAAGACGGTACAAACAGCTGTCTCTGCAATAGCCACACGGCTTTGCACTTCAGGCTGCAAATGTTCTCCTAGACAGCAGGCTACATTTCTCAGGGGGGCTCCCACGAGAAGGGGCAGGAAAGTGAGGGGGTCATTTATTAAAAAAAAGGCTTAGGGGTACAAACCTAGGACAAAGAAATAGCAGCTGATTTACTGACGATATGTTTGATTATTTTTGTTATACGCCTACGGGTGTGATGTACTAGCGCACGGTTGTATACAGATGTACACAATAACACACTAGCGCACAGGTGTAGCTAACGGTTTTACCCTCTCCCCTCCATGACACGGAAAACGCGTGAAATAACGCGGTCGACATCTCCTGCGTTAAGCGCATAACGCTCGTGTCGCGGCCGGCGCCCGCGATTAAACTGGCGGCGATAAACGCTTCAGCATCGCTTTACGGTAACAGGCGCAATGGCGGCTGCCACCTCTGTATCCGTAATCCTGTTGGCACGTAGAGTGTCAGCTCTTTGGGGCAGCGCCTCCCCTTCGCTGCAACGTCCGGCGCCGCCTATAATTGCAACGCCGTAAAAGGGGGGACGCCGCGTCTTCTCCGCGTAACCCCGCTGGCTTTAATAACGCAGGACATGAAGATGGCGCAAAGTCGACAGCGAGGTTCGTCGGTCAGCGTGGAGCTCGACGCGGCGCCCGCCCCGGATCTGCCCGGGATTATCGCGGATATGCGGAAGAAGTACGAAGCGATCATCGACAAGAACCGCAAGGAAATTGCAGAGCGGTACAGCCAACAGGTAACAGCAGATTCTAAACATAGTGACTATATATATATATCTTTATCTATATATATATTTCTCAAACTGTTGTATGCGTGTCTGTTTGTCCTGTGTCTCCCTGTGCCTAGGGGCAATCGCATTGGACCTTTGGCCCGTCACTCCACCTCAGGCCAATGAGATGGCTCCAACGCTCCCTTACCTCCCCGGCGCTCCCTTACCTCCATGGCGCTCCCTTACCTCCATTGCGCTCCCTTAGCTCCCCGGCTCTACCTCCCCGGCGCTCCCTTACCTCCCCGGCGCTCGCTTACCTCCCCGGAACTCCATTACCTCCCCGCCGCTACCTCCCCCGGCCGCTGGGGGGCCAAGTAGCCTCCTCGGATCTGCTCTCACTCCCGTTGTGTGTGTGTGTGTGTGTGTGTGTGTGTGTGTGTGTGTGTGTGTGTACGTGTGAAGAGGGACATTTTACTCCTGCCAAAAATTTGTGCCTCACTTTCAGCCCTACCCCGGCCCTTCACCCCCCCCCTACCCCTGACCTTTACCCCCCCTCCCCTGCCCTTCACCCCCCTACCCCTGCCCTTCACCCCCCTACCCCTGCCCTTCACCCCACAGCCCTGCCCTTCACCCCCTACCCCTGCCCTTCACCCCACCCCCTACCCCTGCCCTTCACCCCACCCCCTACCCCTACCCCTGCCCTTCACCCCACCCCCTACCCCTGCCCTTCACCCCCACTGCCCTTCACCCCCCACCCCTGCCCTTCACCCCCCCACCCCTGCCCTTCACCCCTCTACCCCTGCCCTTCACCCCCCCTACCCCTGCCCTTTACCCCTCCCTACCCCTGCCCTTCACCCCCCCATGCCCTTCACCCCACCCCCTACCCCTGCCCTTCACCCCCCCTGCCCTTCACCCCTCCTACCCCTGCCCTTCACCCCCCTACCCCTGCCCTTCACCCCCTACCCTTCACCCCCCTACCCCTGCCCTTCACGCCCCCTACCCCTGCCCTTCACCCCCCTACCCCTGCCCTTCACCCCCCTACCCCTGCCCTTCACCCCCCTACCCTTGCTCTTCACCCCCTACCCCTGCTCTTCACTCCTCCTACCCCTGCCCTTCACCCCTACCCTTCACCCCCACCCCTGCCCTTCACCCCCACCCCTGCCCTTCACCCCCCACCCCCTACCCCTGCCCTTCACCCCTGCTCTTCACCCCCCACCCCCTACCCCTGCCCTTCACCCCCCGCCCTTCACCCCCAACCCCCGCCCTTCACCCCCTACCACCTACTCCTGCCCTTCACCCCCTACCCTTCACCCCCTGCCCTTCACCCCCACCCCCTGCCCTTCACCCCCCACCCCCTGCCCTTCACCCCCCGCCCCCTCCCCGCCCTTCACCCCCCGCCCCCTCCCCGCCCTTCACCCCCCGCCCCCTCCCCGCCCTTCACCCCCCGCCCCCCCCCCCGCCCTTCACCCCCCGCCCCCTCCCCACCCTTCACGCACCCCCCCTAAAATGCTTGCTGACAACTACGGCTAAAACAGCCAACGACAACCCCACAAATCTCTATGGTCCCGGAGATATGTAACCCTAAAGGACTCTTTTGTTTTAATGAACGTACGGCCAGGTGAGGCCTTAGAAGGTGACTCATCACCAAGCCCCCGGGGGCAGTAACATGTCCTCACCTTGGTCCCGGGAAAACGATAGCGTGTAACATTGACACTCTCTTGTAGTCCACGACCGTGCAGGAGGAGGTGAGCACCAACACTGAAGCCCTGCAGAGCAACAGGGACCAGGTCAAGGAGCTGAAACGCACGCTGCAAACACTGGAGATTGAGGTGCAGGGGGAGCTGAGCAGGGTGAGTCCGAGAAGGAATTCCACATCCGTTCCCGCCCGCTCCAGGGACTCACCAGTTCCTGAGATACTTATCGTTAACGTTATGTGTGGCGGGTCCTGGGGGGGGGGAAACAAAATGGCGGTGGACATCACCCGCGTCACTAATAGGAAGCCGCAATGTCTTCTGTGATGGCTGCCCGTTGGTTCACGTGCTGCAGAAAATGTCAATATCGGGAAGTGTCGGTGGTATCTCCACCGTATCTCGGGAACTGAGGGGGCAGCCCTGGTTTCCATGCTATGTAATAAATAGGGGGCCTGGTAGGGGGGGAGGGGGTTGCTGCTTTAATACAATGACTTTGAGTCATAAGGGGAGCAGACAATGTATATCCCTCACAGGTAAGAGCTTTTTGGTGGTGCACTGTTGCTTCTCCCACCATAAGAGGATGACCACGTCGTGCTTGGTCTCCAGTAGACTCCTCGAAATTCCATCGTCCTTTGTTGCAGTCGCCTGGGTCTAGAATGAGTTTTCTGAGACTTTATTCCCCATCCAGTGTGTCTGCCGGACTTCAAGTTGGCCCCACTCAGGTGGACACGTAGCACACTACTTATTAAAGTCTGCCAAACTGGTGCACTAGTCAGATGGATCACTCCCAAACGTCCCATTGTTGTCTACGAGAGGTAACACCTTACTGAGCCATTCACTTAAAAGGGAAGGCCTTCTCCTGTAAGTTCTAGCTAGACATGGTTACGTAAAGCAGGTTTGTGTCTCTGAGACCATGAGACGTCACCTCTTCGAACCTCTGGTCATTCCCATCCCTTGCAGTTGCTTGATAACTTTCGGGTCCGCAGCCCTAGAGTCCTTGTGGGCAATAACTGATATCGTCCTGGGCCATTTTTTTCCCCCAGAAATACGGTCTGGAGAACACCTTAGAGGAGACCCGGGCCAGCTCTACTCAGCAGCTCCAGAACATCCAGAACATGATCTGCCGGCTGGAGGCTGAGCTGAGACAAGTCAGAAACGATAACGAACGGCAAAGCAACGAGTACAAACTCCTCCTGGACATCAAGAGCCGCCTGGAGAACGAGATCGCAACTTACCGTCGGCTGATGGATGGAGATAACACCAGGTACAGCTGTTATCTGATCATTATTAACCCCTTCTCGCAGCGGGTACATACACAGGAATGCATGGAGACTTGTTGGCATGTACTTGGTTTTTTTTTTTCACGCCAAGAAAACGTTGACGGCAATTTGGACGCATATCTCGCACATTCCAACATCCAAACTGCACCGCTAACTCCGCCTCCTTAGCGTCCTTCAAAACCACCCCACCCCCCGTGAAGAAAAAGACAACACTGTTTTTTTATATTGGCGCAGCAGGACGCATTCACTTGTCACAATATTTGCGTTTAGTGATGCCCTGAAATGTGCGTTGTTTGTAGGGGTAAACAAGGAGACGTTAGCAATTAGATTGTGTTATTTATATATGTTGGAAACTTCTCTATAAAGAAATCAGAAGCCAATTTTAGGTTGTCACTAGTTCTCTCTTCTTTGTAACATATGTAGCTGCGTTGGTTAATATCAATAACATAAATACATATAAGTTGCGTACTAATGTTTTAATATCATCTTTCCCCTGCAGTGGAACAGCCGCTCAGACACAAGGTAATTTATTAATTTCTTATTTTACATATTTCAAAATAATCTGCCGGTAAAATAACATTTGGGAGACATACCCTCTAGACAACGGATACAGGTTCCTCATAAGCTCCAGACGTCTTTAACCAGTTCTCCCAAAACAGGCGCTTGTTTTATAAATGTATTTTAGATACATTAACAAACTTGGAAATGATCACATCTCCACATTTGGCCAGCACGTATAGCATCTGTACCATATATATTTACATGACCTTAACTTACAAGTGAGTGTGAGTGGGGGGAAAATTGGACTTTGCTCCTGCTAATTTCATACTAGTTGCAGCTGAGAGACCGAGGGCCACCTCAAAGCCCCATGACGGGCGCCAGTTCTGTCCAAACATTGCTCCAGACGTATGGATGGAAAAACTGGACTCCATTTTTTTTCCACTCTGTGACACTATGTGTTTAATCCTTTGTATGAACCCAGGAAATATATCTGGCATAACGCAAGTGGAATTTTTACAATTCTGCCCTCCATACTTTGTGGATGAGAAGGTGGATAAGAACCAACCCATTCATAGATTAAAATAGATGATATATATATATATATACTGTATATATACCTCCTTCAGCTTTTAACAGCAGACACCAAGGGGTGAGATTTTTGGTTCTGCAGAAATAAATGAAACCTGTGACGAAGAAGATAGGTACGACCACTTTATATGCCTACTTACACCCAAATACACCATGCCGGAAGTGTTTCACACGGTGTGATATTCTGGAGGCTGCAACAAGCTTTACATAATTGTGTTTATATATATTCTACGTCCCAGAGATTTCCCACTCTGTAGCCTATGACAGTGGGTCCCATCTACAGCCCGCAAGAAGCCGCAACAGGTCAAGTTTTATGGATGTCCATGTTGAAGCCGGGATATCCTTAGAACTTGACCTGCTGGATGGTTCTTGAGGGCTAGAGTTGAGAACCACCCCTTGTTCTATGACACAGAAGTCCAGGGTTGGCCAATGTTCCTCCGCAATTTCTGGTGGAGCTGAATCTCACCGTGGCTTTCTATTTCTGTTCTTGCAGAGACCGGTCGGAAAGTGAAGACAATAGTCCAAGACGTGGTTGACGGGAGAGTGGTCTTCTCCAAGGTCTCTGAGATCCACCGGAAGTTGTGATGAAGAAGACTCGGAAACTCGGGAATTCGAAGTGGAAAACTGAAGTTGCGCGCTTTGCAGAGCGAGCAGGCGATACATGCCCTGTTGACATGTGCCAATATTTATCAACACTGTACAGCTGGACAAGTGTGAACGGGCTTCTACCTTCACCCTTGTCTTTCTTCATATTTATTAAGGGGAGCGTAAGTTAGTGCAGTTATTACAGCAGAAGGGCAACACGATTATCCTTCTCTCTTTGGAATTGCTTCCGTAAGCCTTGAAAGCAGCCGTGTCAGCACCGGAGGGCTACATGTCGGTATGTGGCACGGCAGGAAGACACCCCAACCATAGCAGTCCGTCCTCCATGTAATAGCGTTTGGAAATAAAGACCCTGTAAATGTGAAATCTGAGGTGCACTCTGTCTGCAATCATCCAGACCTTCTTAACTACTGTGAGCTGTCCGGAAACCCGCTATGGTTGGGGGTTCTTGTAGTGCCAGATACTTAGGTGACGGTGCCAGCCTAAACGCCTTTATTTCTCTTTGGCACTGAAGGATTTAAAGGTTTTGCACTGACTGTTACAATGATGTTTTCTGTGGCTGAATATCTCCTCTGGCTTGTCTAGCTCTTGGCGTGTAAAGCCCCTGTTTGGTTCTTCTCTGTCTTGACTCTAGGTCAGTTCCTGCCCACTGGACAACATATAACTTAAATAACTCAAGAGGTGACACTGCTTCGACCCACGAGAATGCCCCAAACTCAGCGCCGTTCTGCAAGTAAAAGGCTTTAATGTTTTTTTACGGACCATATATTTATTGAACGGATTCCATTACTCTTCCAAAGGATGCCAACAGAAGGTTGGTGGAGCACATCCGTTGGCCTTGCGCTCCCGAGAAGAGATGGGTCTTAAACATTATTATCTGTTATCTTCAGAAGCGCGGTGAGCTTGGGGATGTGAACACCAGGCCGAGTTGAGCCCTTGGCTGTTTAGAGCTAAGCTGAGGAGCAAGTGGGGACTCACATTTGAAGCAGATTTTCATGAATCGTGGACTTGTACCTTCTTGAAAATGAACATGCTACGTTGCACACATCTGTTGTCTATAAGCACGGCCAGATCCGTAAAAATCTCATTTTCCTTGGAGACATGTTGAAGTACCCTTAAGATAAACCCCAGTCAGGTCTGCCATGTTAGTTTTTTTAAGTGCCCACTGTCTGCCTAAAGTAAGAACCAACAGGGGACTCCTTACCAACAGTAGTGGATGTAACGGGGGAAGCCATCAGGATGTTAGGATGTATAGGGAGAAGTATTAGCAGCGGGATGTTAGGGTGTATAGGGAGAGGTATTAGCAGTAGGGTGTTAGGGTGTATAGTGAGAGGTATTAGCAGCGGGGTGTTAGGGTGTATAGGGAGAGGTATTAGCAGCAAAATGTGAAAGTGTATGGGGAGAGGTATTAGCAGCGGGGTGTTAGGGTGTATAAGGAGAGGTATTAGCAGCAGGATGTTAGGGTGTATAGGGAGAAGTATTAGCAGTGGGGTGTTAGGGTGTATAAGGAGAGGTATTAGCAGCAGGATGTTAGGGTGTATAGGGAGAAGTATTAGAAGCAGGTTGCGGAAGTGTGTAGGGAGAGGTATTAGCAGCGGGATGTTGGGGTGTATAGGGAGAGGTATAAGCAGCAGGATGTTAGGGTGTATAGGGAGAAGTATTAGAAGCAGGTTGCGGAAGTGTGTAGGGAGAGGTATTAGCAGCGGGATGTTGGGGTGTATAGGGAGAGGTATAAGCAGCAGGATGTTAGGGTGTATAGGGAGAAGTATTAGAAGCAGGTTGCGGAAGTGTATAGGGAGAGGTATTAGCAGCAGGATGTTAGGGTGTATAGGGAGAAGTATTAGAAGCAGGTTGCGGAAGTGTGTAGGGAGAGGTATTAGCAGCGGGATGTTGGGGTGTATAGGGAGAGGTATAAGCAGCAGGATGTTAGGGTGTATAGGGAGAGGTATTAGCAGCGGGGTGTTAGGGTGTATAGGGAGAAGTATTAGAAGCAGGTTGCGGAAGTGTATAGGGAGAGGTATTAGCAGCAGGATGTTAGGGTGTATAGGGAGAGGTATTAGAAGCAGGTTGCGGAAGTGTGTAGGGAGAGGTATTAGCAGCGGGATGTTGGGGTGTATAGGGAGAGGTATAAGCAGCAGGATGTGAAAGTGTATAGGGAGAGGTATTAGCAGCGGGGTGTTAGGGTGTATAGGGAGAGGTATTAGCAGCAGGATGTGAAAGTGTATAGGGAGAGGTATTAGCAGCGGGGTGTTAGGGTGTATAGGGAGAGGTATTAGAAGCAGGATGTTAGGGTGTATAGGGAGAGGTATTAGGAGCGGGGTGTTAGGGTGTATAGGGAGAGGTATTAGCAGAGGGATGTTAGGGTGTATAGGGAGAGGTATTAGCAGAGGGGTGTTAGGGTGTATAGGGAGAGGTATTAGCAGAGGGGTGTTAGGGTGTATAGGGAGAGGTATTAGCAGAGGGATGTTAGGGTGTATAGGCAGAAGTATTAGTAGCTGAAAGTGAGGGGTGTAGCTACCACTTTATAGATCACTGGTGAGACGTCACCAAGAGTCCCGTGTGTAGTTCTGGAGACCAAATCTCCGGAAGGACGTAAATAAACGGGATTGTACAAAGAAGGGCGACTGAGACGGCTCATGACGGGCCTCGCGAGACTTCCCTGGAAAGATGTAATAATGTACAGCCCGGCGGAGAGAAGGGAGACAGGGATAGGATAGCAACCTTTCAGAGAAAGAGGTTGGCAGGCTACGGGGAGGTGATCCTTCATGGAAGACTCATGGAATAGGCTTTGGGATAGACATACTGGAAAGGTCACGACCGAAACCCGAAAGAAAGCCTACGATGGAATAAGGTTTTCCGAGCACATAGGAGATGGGCAGACAGACTGGTTCTCATTCACACGCTGTGTTTTTCTGCTGGTGCATGGAGGGGGCTAGAGGAATTATGGGCAGACATAGTTACTGAGTCATAAGGGGGACTTGCATAATCTTTCGGGGGATCCATGTTCTCTAAGTAAAATACTGCTTCATGTTGCATGTTCATTTTCAGGAGGGGTACAGAACATAAAAATTTGCTTGAAATCACCACCCCCGCCCCCCCCCCCCCCCCTCCCCCGCCCATTCGTTTTAGGTGTTTAGACGTCTCTTCTTTACAGAAGGGGATTCTCTGGGGCGCTGTCACCTGTAAAGTTTGTACCTACGAACGCTTCTAATGTATTGATGTGAATATGTTAATATATTTCTGTGATTTCCTACCATATTATTTCATGTTATCACTACCTTACATAATAAATGCAACTATTCTAGTTCCTTGTGCAGCGCTTATTTGTAACATCGTAGCTGTGAAGTACTGTTGGCCACAATTGTATGAGAACATATCCACGTGAGGGAGTTTTCACATAAAAATGGGGTTTTCAGCTCTTCATTTTTGGCAAAGGCATGTAGTTAGAAACTAAATATCAAAGTATTATCCAGCGTACAATGATTCATCAGCGAACGGGGGGGGGGGGGGGACCAGAGGGGGTCAGGGCCTCAAGCCACTCACCGCACTCTGCTGCCCGGTGCAGGGGGGAACAAGGGGTGGACCGGGCCTCACTAAGCTAAGCCACTCACCGCACTCTGCTGCCCCGCACCATGGGGGGGGGGGAGGGACAACTACATCCCAGGCAAAGCCCCCCACCCACCCAATTCACACCCAAGATTCCCACCCCCCCACCCAAGATTCACACCTCCACCCGACAATTATTAGGGATTCACATCCCGGGCACCGCCGGGTCTCTCTCAGCTTGTCAACTCTGAAACATTCAGATTTACAATCATTTAAAATACCATCTCATTCATTACAATATGGAGCGCGTCAGGGCTGATGTCGGGGCATTCTACCCTGGAGCGCGTCAGGGCTGATGTCGGGGCATTCTAACCTGGAGCGCGTCAGGGCTGATGTCGGAGCATTCTACCCTGGAGCGCGTCAGGGCTGATGTCGGGGCATTCTAACCTGGAGCGCGTCAGGGCGGATGTCAGGGCATTCTATCTTGGAGCACGTCAGGGCTGATGTCGGGGCATTCTACCCTGGAACGCGTCAGGGCTGATGGCATTCTACCCTGGAACGCATCAGGGCTGATGGCATTCTACCCTGGAACGCGTCAGGGCTGATGTTGGGGTATTCTACCCTGGAACGCGTCAGGGCTGATGGCATTCTACCCTGGAACACGTCAGGGCAGATGTCGGGGCATTCCACCCTGGAACGCGTCAGGGCTGATGTCGGGGCATTCCACCCTGGAGCGCGTCAGGGCTGATGGGGCATTCTACCCTGGAACGCGTCATGGCTGATGGGGCATTCCACCCTGGAACACTTCCGGTTTGATACACCTGCAGGGTACATGGAGAGGACATACCAAGCAGGGAATCGTAAATATTAGGCCCACCGGAAGAGAGAGAGAGAAGGGGAAGGGAGAGAGAAAGAAAGTGGGGGAGGCAGAGAGAGAGAGAAAGAGGGGTGAAAGAGGGGTTGAGGAAGGGGGGAAAGGGGGGGGGGAGAGAGAAGGTGAGAGGGAGAGAGAGAGATGGAGAAGGAGGGGAAGAGAGAGGGGGAAGAAGAGGAGGGGGAGGGAGAAAGAGGAGGTGAATGAGAGAGAGAAGGTAGGAAAAAGAGTGAGAGAAGGTGGGAGAGGGAGAAAGAGAGAAGGTGGGGAGAGATAGAAGTTGGGAGAGAGAAAGAAGGTGGGGAAAGAGGGGGAGGTGGGGGAGAGAGAGGGAGATAGGAGGGGGAGAGAGAAAGAGGGGGAGAGTCAGGGTTAGAAAGAGGAGAGAGAGAGGGAGAGAGAGGAGGGGAAGAGAGAGGGGGCGGTGGGAGAGGTAGGGAGAGAAGATGGGGGAGAGAGAGAGAGAAGGTGGGGGGGAGAGATAGAGAATGTGGGGGAGAGAAAGAAGGCAGGGGAGAGAGAGGGAGAGCGAGAGAGGAGGGGGAGAGAGAGAAGGGGAGGTGGGAGAGGGAGGGAGAGAAGATGGGAGAGAGAGAAGATGAGAGAGAGAGAAGATGAGAGAGAGAGAGAGAGAAGGTGGGGGGGAGAGAGAGAGAATGTGGGGGAGAGAGAGAGAAGGCAGGGGAGAGAGAGGGAGAGCGAGAGAGGGAGAGTGAGAGAGAGAGAAGGCTGGGGAGAGAGAGGGGAGAGCGAGAGCGGGTGGGGGAGAGAGAGAGAGAGAGGGAGAGAAGCAGATCAAAGATACACAGCAGCTTGTAGCATAAAGCCATGGTCCCTAAATGAAACATAAACCCCACATCAAAGCAGCGACCAAAACAACTGAGATCATTTTAGGAAATGCACAGGAGGCGTCGTCCGCTCGCCGGGGATAACATAAACAGCCGCGCCCTCGCCAAAAAGGTGAGGGAGACGCCCTCGGCAATTACTGGGCGATGACAGCCCTCCGCTCCCACTGCTAAAGGATCAGCAGACACCCTCAGCCGGTCCCTGCAGGTGTCACACGGGGGGGGGGGGGGAGCCACGCACGCACCGCGTTATAATGAGGGGGGGGGGGCGCACGGTTATTAATCTCTTAATCATCACAACAGGAGGTAAACACGATGCAAACCACGGGAAAACGTCAATGGCGACGCCACGCGAAAGGAGAGCCTGACCCACAGAGCTTACGCTCTAAGTGTTAGGTTGGGAGGCTTGGAGGACGAGCACACTGCGCTGTAGGCGTAGTGAGCATTACAGCTGCGGGTTTCCCCCCTTTAATAAGCGCATCAATGCAGCCCACACAGTGATCAGTAATTAGCTAAGTTGCCGATCGATCCGTTCTCCTGTGATCGATCGGCGAAGATTCGGCTCGGGGGGTTCACTAAATGGCCGTCAGTGCAGCAGAAGAGGACCAAAGATGCAACGTTATGTGGGGGAAGATCATGTGACCAGGCAGTCACTATTGGTGCACTGCTAGAGAGAGGGCGGGGCTCAAAAAGGGGTGCGCGCCAGAGCCTGCCTCAGAAGAGGAAGGCGGTGTGACTTTGTAAATGGCTGCTATAGAAACAAAAAAAAAATGCTTCTTACATTATAATACATTAAAAATGTCATTCAGGGTTGTTTAAAAAAAAGAAATGCTACAAGTTATTTCTCATAGTGCAGAACGGATTTATTTAAAAAAAAACATGTAGGACATTGCTTGGTCTGCCGCTTTAATGTCTGCGGCGGCGGTTGCGGCACCGAAAAATTAACGATGGCGGAGTCCCATTCGGAAGATGATTACTAGGAGTGTTGATACTTTGTATCTTTGGGGTCGGTGTAAAGTCCAATTAACCCCAGCCCAGAATCGTGTGCTGGAGGGAGAAGAGGGGTATTAGGACTTGCCGTCCAACGCAGCTTGGTCTTAAAACGAGGACCACCACTTCAAAGGTCAGTGACCTCCCCCCCCCAAAGGCCATTCCTCTTCAAGATACACCTCGCCGACCTGGATCTTCCCCGGTTTCCCCTGGGTGGGTCGCGGTCTCGGGGACGTGATAGCGTAACACGCGTGTGCAAGGGATCACACGTCGGAAACCCCAGGCCTCCGCAAAACACTCACAAAAAAACCGCGCATAATGAATAAATAATCGCGCGTCAGCAGGTAGACACGACAAGGCTTCGTTAGAATAATACGCTGGCGCCGAAAGTGGGTCGTGAGTTATTCATGGGGGGGGGAGAGAGAGAGGTTCTAATAACTGCTCGTTACCATAAAACGTGCAACGTACTCAGTATCGTTATATTCGTTCTCAAGGTTTTGAGGATGCCCCTGCTTCAGCACAGGCGGCCCAATCCGTCCTTCGCCCTCAGCACGGGTGGCCAAATCAGGCCCTGCGTCCGCACCGGTGGCTCAACCGGTCCCCTGCTTCAGCACAGGCGGCTGCCTTCGACTGAGCCTCTGGTTAAGAAGCCACCTGCGCTGCAGCAGGGATATCCTGAAAACCTGACCTGTTGGTGGCCTTTGGGGACCGCAGTTGGCTACCTCTGTATTAGACCATCAGTGTCCCCAACATACAATAGTCTGCAATTCACGGGGCCAAATTGTTTGGGGGGTTTTTTTTTAGGTGCAAAATCCCGAAAGTAATGAGAAATTAGGCTTTGCGCGCAGCTGTATAAAACCCGAGACCGCCATCTTTTTTTCCGCCCGCACAGTAATGAACTGCGTAAGGGGGACAGACGGCAGTGGTATATACCAGCACAGAAGAAGGAGAACGTGTCAAAAATAAAGTTAAACCTCTAAAAGGTCTGTATCAACCCCACAAATATATATTTGTGACGCAGGGCGGAGTTTTCATGGCGGATTTTAACATAATGTCTCATTTTCCTACCGTGGCTATTATCAATAACGCGACACTGATCGTTTATATTGGCTAACACTTTTACGACAACATTTTAAATACACAGCATTCCGTTTTTGTATATTTAAATTGCGTCGAACAGTTATGCAGCAAAACGCAAAGCGTCGATATTCATTTCGAACGAGTGATGTGCCGCAGAACGCCCCTCGCACAAAACACACACACACACACATTGTTACTTTTTTTAATATTCAATAATTTCGAACATGCGCATCAATGCAGCCCACACAATGATCAGTAATTAGCTAAGTTGCCGATCGATCCGTTCTCCTGTGATCGATCGGCGAAGATTCGGCTCGGGGGGGTTCACTAAATGGCTCTCAGTGCAGCAGAAGAGGACCAAAGATGCAACGTTCTGTGGGGAAGATCATGTGACCAGGCAGTCACCAGATACAATTGGTGCCCTGCTAGAGAGAGGGCAAAAGGGGCGTGCCAGAGACTGTCTCAGAAGAGGAAGGGGGTGTGACTTTGTAAATGGTTGCTATAGGAACAAAAATGCTTGTTACATTATAATACGTTCAAAATGTTTTTAAACACTGTTGTTGTTTCTTGTGTTTTTTTTAAATGCTGCAAGTATTTTCTCACAGCACAAAACTGATTTATTGATAAAACACACACACACACACACACACACACACACACACACACACACACAAACACACACACACACACACAAACACACACACACACACACACAAACACACACACACACACACAAACACACACACACACACACACACACCTGAAGAAACCGAGAAGGTGAAACGCGTAGAGTGACGCTGTTTGCCCCAACCGGAACCTCTGGAAGCGGATGTCGTCACTTCCGGCTGCCGGTGATACGCATTCGTGACACGCACGCCAGCACAGAGGGAAACCTGAGAGAAGACCCATCCGGTTGCAGAGTTTGCAGAGATCCAAGTGTGATCTATATGCTTTTTTATCATACACATCATGTGAGTTGATTGGATTTGTTTTTACTCGTATTAAATGTGTTATACAGTCTACACTATGTCCAGTATCGTCTTACCTTAAGGTCCTGTGTGGAGAGTACCGGTCTGGTGATATCCCGTCTGCACGGATTACAGCCACCCCTTAAAGATACCTTTATGTGCCAGTTTCTACCTCACGTTTGTGAGTATTCTGTATATTCATCCTAGCTAGCAGTTTATCATCACTTATTGACTTTACAATATTGCACTATAACCACTTGTCTTTTGTTTTAACATGGTATGCGCTTCCCGATGACCCTCTTCTTCACTTGCCACAAGGATTGAGAAAGCAATCCTACACCGGGTTAGAGCTGCATCCGCCGTTTGTATAAGTATCACTATTTATTTTATTATGTGTTTCACAGGTCTATGTTAAAGTAACACTATATATATGAGCGCTACACTTGGTACACCTCCTCTTTCACATGATCAGGAGGAGGTGTCAGGAGCCTGGGTGGTGAGGCCAAGGAGAGGAGGAAACAGCATGGAGCTGAGAGAGGTGAAAGGGATGTGTGTGTGTCTGTGTGTGTCTCAACCTTTCCCCATTGTGTCCAGTATTTTTGGAGAAGCCCCCTAGCAAACCTAGGGGCTCAGTAAGAGAAGGAAGGCCGCCGGTTGTTGAACCGTGTTACCGTAAGCAGGCTTCTGGTTGCCGATTTTAGGTAGTAAGTGCTGTGCACACTTGGAGGTACGTTGCCTGCTCAGATCGTTGCGTAACTTGTCCAGGAATTATTTGAATGTCAGGGAAAAGTCCGTAGGTTTCCTTCGTTTGATTAATATTAACATGCTTTTAACGTGACCTGGCTTGGTCCCAGAAAGCTGCTGGCTCTTTCTAATGTTTGCACTCTGGCAACTAGCGGGTCCCAAATGGATCACCTACAGAACCTAACCAATAATCCCCCATGGATGGTTGGTTGACTTTAATGTGGGGTAATACTGCCACCTGCTGGTGGTTGAGCAGACCTAGTTACACTATGAAGGCTATTTACCAATAGTGACTAACCCTGCATTGCTGGTTGCATTGTATTGTATTGTATGTCTTTATTTATATAGCGCCAAAAGTGTACTCAGCGCTTCACAAAGAATACAGCGCAGGGAATTATAATAATACAATAAGTGCAGCAAAATCAGACAGTAGGAAAGGAAATCCCTGCCCCGCAGAGCTTACAATCTAAGAGGTTTGATGGGGAACTTACAGAGGCAGCAGGCGATCGAGTAATAGCTGTGCTGATAAAGACCTTTATGGATAAAATACTTGAAAAGGCCCCATCATACATCATTTTAACACCCCAAATAAATCAACAATGTTAAACATTCATACTATTCTAGCAGACAAAGCTGAGACCCTTTGTAAGGTCTGTGAGTGGCGATTTGAACCGACCAATGTACGTATGTATGTATGTATGTATGTACGTATGTATGTATGTATGTATGTATGTATGTACGTATGTATGTACGTATGTATGTACGTATGTATGTATGTTTGTATGTACGTATGTACGTACGTATGTATGTATGTATGTATGTACGTATGTACGTACGTATGTACGTACGTATGTATGTATGTATGTACGTACCTATGTATGTATGTATGTATGTACGTATGTATGTACGTACGTATGTACGTATGTACGTATGTACGTACGTACGTATGTATGTACGTATGTATGTACGTATGTATGTATGTATGTATGTATGTATGTATGTATATCTTTATTCATATAGAGCCTCCCAGGTACATATCGATTCCCAGCAGCCCCACACGTGATAATAATTAATTAAATTATAATTAAAATATCATTAAAATAATTAATGAACTGAATGAACTAAATAATAATTAATGATTATTCCCAGCCATCACACACGTAATACTAATTAATTAAATTAAAATGTAATCTAATTAAAATAACGGAGGAAATGAATAATGAATGATTATTCCCCCGCAGTCACACACTTAATAATAATTAATAATACACGTGACATCATAGTATAACGCATAGCGGGAATACAGCGCTCCAGACACGAAAGTAACGGTAGGAAAAGGAGCTTACACTCTAAGACCAACGACAAGCCTGCACACTCATTGAATTCTTCGTCCTGTTGCATTTTATATTTAAATCTGAAAAATAAATGACTCCCTGACTCATTAACATGTACCCAGTCCTGGCTTCCCCTGGGCAGCGTTGGCGATGCAGCATTTGTAACGATGCTGCTATAGGGTACCATTATTAGACTGTAAGCTCCTCGGGGCAGGTACTCCTCTTCCTTAACGTTACTTTTATGTCTAAAGCACTTATTCCCATCATGTATTATTTATTTGATTACCACGTGTGTTACTGCTGTGAACATTAATGGCGCTATATAAATAAAGACATACAATACAATGTCTGTTCACCTCCTTTAGACAAAATATAAGTCGGTGTAATTCACACCATATAATATAACGTGTAGTGCTTGTTTCAGGCAGCAGGGGGCAGCATCACATTGCGCTGTATGGTTCATGTGACAAATCCCATGTGTTGTCATGCTTGGACACACAGGGACAGCAGGGGGCGACACAGAGAGGTACTGAGCACTTTATTCCGGCTTTCGGATCCCACTTCATGAATAGCGAATACAAACCTCCCCACTTTCACACGTCTCACACAGGTCTGCAACCCTTCCCAGCCCCGTTATCTCTTAGCATACTCTCTCTTGTATCTCTCTCCTTGTATACCTCTCTCTTTCTCTCTTTGTATCCCTCTCTTGTGTATCTCTCTCTCTCCCCCCCCCCTTTTGTCTCTCTCCTGATCTCTCTCTCTCTCCCCCCCCCCCCCCTTCTCTCTCTCTCTCTCTCCTGGTCTCTCTCTCTCTCTCTCTCTCCTGGTACATCTCTCTCTCTTTCCTGGTATATCTCTCTCTCTCCTGGTACCTCTCTCTCTCTCTCTCTCCTCGTATCTCTCTCTCTCTCGCTCTCCTGGTACCTCTCTCTCTCCTGGTACATCTCTCTCTCCTGGTATCTCTCTCTCTCTCTCCTGGTATCTCTCTCTCTCTCGCCCTCCTGGTATCTCTCTCTCTCTCCTGGTACCTCTCTCCAGGTACCTCTCTCTCTCTCTCTCCTCGTATCTCTCTCTCTCTCTCTCTCTCGCTCTCCTGGTACCTCTCTCTCTCCTGGTAAATCTCTCTCTCCTGGTATCTCTCTCTCTCTCTCCTGGTATCTCTCTCTCTCTCTCGCCCTCCTGGTATCTCTCTCTCTCTCTCCTGATATCTCTCTCTCTCTCTCTCTCTCTCTCTCTCTCGCCCTCCTGGTATCTCTCTCTCTCTCTCTCTCTCTCTCCTGGTACCTCTCTCTCTCTCTCCTGGTACCTCTCTCTCTCCTGGTACCTCTCTCACTCTCCTGGTACCTCTCTCACTCTCCTGGTACCTCTCTCTCTCTCCTGGTATCTCTCTCACTATCTCTCTCTCACTATCTCTCTCTCTCACTATCTCTCTCTCTCTCTCCTGGTACCTCTCTCTCTCCTGGTACCTCTCTCTCTCTCTCTCCTTTGGTTCTGCAGCTATGCCCACATTTGCCAGACACCCAGCCCCTTCTCATTATCTTCCTCCGGTCACAGTAACCAGGAGACAGATTGGAAAATATTTGGGGATCCAGCCGGCTGCCAAACTTAATTAAACACCGGCCGATGAATGCTTGTGTTTTGCCGGAAACCGCAGGTGACTCACCCCACAATAACGGGTTTTCTGTAAGGAAATCTGAGGAGCCACAAATCCTTCTTTTATAATAACAGATATGTGACACACGATAACAGTTCCCCAAATCTCTCTCTGCAGCGATGGCGTTTAGGGGTCTGTACCTACAAGTTAGGAACTGCCCCCCCCCACCCCCCGGGGATCTCCGTCCTGAGAAAGAACGTACATCTCTACAAAACAAAATGAGATATGACTTCTACATTCCCAAAGCTCCATTTCTTTCCCTCGGTACAGGCATACCCCACTTTAAGGACACTCACTTTAAGTACACTCGCGAGTAAGGACATATCGCCCAATAGGCAAACGGCAGCTCGCGCATGCGCCTGTCAGCACGTCCTGAACAGCAATACCAGCTCCCTACCTGTACCCAAGCTGTGCGCAAGCGGGGAGACTATAGAGCCTGTTACACATGTGTTATTTACATCAGTTATGCACGTATATGACGATAGCAGTACAGTACATGCATCGATAAGTGGGAAAAGGGAGTGCTTCACTTTAAGTACATTTTCGCTTTACATACATGCTCCGGTCCCATTGCGTACGTTAATGCGGGGTATGCCTGTATAGAACAAAGATCTATCATTGAATCCGCCGAGCTATACGAAGCTCCTCATATATGTGAATACTATATATATATATATCGCAGTATTAGTAGTGAAATTCCTATGCAGAAATCAGTAGGAGTAATGTAGAAACATAACACGGCCCGTACATAAGCAGTCTCCGTGTTTGTATAACTCCCAATGCTCGGGGTGCGTCTGGGCGAGAGAGGGGTGCGTCTGGGCGAGAGAGGGGTGCGTGAAGTCCCGTCACGCCGCGACCTGACGCGTCCCCGTCACCCTGTACTTGACGTCTTTAATATTCAAGATAGCAGCAGCAACCCGGCTGGGCTTTAAGCACAATAATGTCGGTAGCTGTGTGGCACTCAACGGTAGGGCCGGGGCAAAATACAGCGCTTAGCCGCGCTGTGCCGGGAAACGTACCTCCTGCAGCCGGCATGTGTGGTGCTTCGGTAGGCGCTTCCGCAGGCGTGCGGAGGCGTGCGGAGGCGTGCGGAATTGCAGCCGACAGATTCACTTAATTTTTCGCGCTGAGGGAAGCGGAGGGGTCGGTCACGTGACCGGCAACAGCCCATGGCACCTCGGTGACGTCGGCGCCGTGACGTGGCGCGCTAGCCCCACCGAAATATCTCCAAAATACTCACCCCCTTGCAAACACACTTACCAGAACAATACTCTACTGTATCTGTACATTTTTGCCTATGCACCACTTAGAGTGTAAGCTCTTGGGAGCAGGGGCTCCTTTTCCTATTGTTACTGGTAGGCCTGAAGCGCTTAGTCCCACTCTGTGTTATATTATGACTGTGTGTTACTGCTGTGACGCGCTGTGTACAAGGATGGCTCTATACATAGACATACATTACATTACATGGTTAAATTGCCGCGAGCAACATCAGCCCGGAAACGTTTTCACGCCTGCGCGGTGATTTGTAGCTGTTTGTCGGGAATGCAGTTCCCCCCGGAACAACCAACAATTAGCCTTGCGATGTTAAACACCCTGAGCCCGCGGTCCTCACCCCACGTGCGGAGAACATGCACTTTGCACCCCGCAGTAACTCGTCTTTCTGTACAGAGCTGCGAGTCTCGGCATCGGGGCTAACGTTCAGAGGTTTATTTGTAACCCAGTCCTGGGAAATGTCCTTTAACCCCTTGTAGTCAAGCTTCATGTCCGAAAGGGGGTTTGTAAGAGAGGGATCCCATTGATTTAAAAGGGGTTTGTAAGAGGGGATCCCATTGATTTAAAAGGGGTTTGTAAGAGAGGGATCCCATTGATTTAAAAGGGGTTTGTAAGAGGGGATCCCATTGATTTAAAAGGGGTTTGTAAGAGCGGGTACCGCTGAAATGCATGATATATATATATTTTTAAAAGGGAACCCACCAAACTATATTTGAGGTTGTGATTTTTATGAAGGTAGCAGAGAAAGTCCGTCACAATGAACGTCAGCGTGTGTGTCCCCCTTCCCCCTCCTTTTTCTTGCCCCAGAGCCCGAAGCTTTGGACCCTTACAGGACATCCGCCCCGCCGCAGGAACCCCCCAACTCCAGCAGTGCTCCTCCAAACTCCCAATTCCCTTATTCCCTTGTGGCGGTGCCTTGCCAATTCTTACACCCAGCCTCCACATCGCCCCCCGTCAGCTAAACTCCGGCAGTGTCTGCGTTCCACTCCTAATGGCTGTTACCGATGCGTGCCTCCCGTGGTCCACCGGCGTGTACCAGCTCGCCCCCGCGCTGCTGCTGCTGATACGTTTTTATTTCCGGGCAGCGGATATTCCCCATTCTTATTTCAAACATTTTTATTTCAAACATTTTTATTGTTTTCTGACAGGGGTACATTCACATCACATGGTTGTTTATAGACAGTAAACTTAATTAACATATACATTTAAAAGTGAACAACCCGAAGCATCTCAAAGTTGATTGATCAAGAAGAGTCGATCTGCTCCTAGTATTTTGTAACCTCCTATGCATTTAGATTCTATTATGTAGATCCCCATCCGGGAGAATTAACAGTTATAGGAGGATCTTAGATCAAACCCCTTATATTAGTACTGTAAAGGATAGACAGAGAGAAAGAGGGGGAAAAGAGAGAAAAACAGAAGGAGAGGGGAGAGACGGGATAGGAACGGGGAAACCATATCTCATTTTTAATCTCTTTAATTATAAGGCCACTGTGCCCAAACTTTCTCATATTGTACTATATTCTGTTTCAGGAGCGCCGATAGGTATTCCATAAGCTTGACCTCGCTTACCTTGCGAAGGACCATTTGCTTCGAAGGGGGTTTAATCTTTTTCCAGTTAGCTGCTATTGAGCAGCGAGCCGCAGTCAGGATGAACGAAGCCAATTTTTTAAGAGGGACAGAGATATCTTCGATGGGTTTCGCGAGTAGGCATATCAGCGGGTCCATCCGTATCTCAACTCCTACCGTCTCCTCAACCAATGAGCATATCATATTCCAGAAAGTCTGGATCTTTGGGCATGTCCACCATATATGCACCATATCTCCTCTCTGGCCGCACCCCCTCCAACAGAGGTCAGACAAGCCAGGGAAGATCCGGCTCAGCCTACTCGGGATTAAGTACCATTGATATAGAATTTTATATATATTTTCCTTAGTAGTAGTGCAAATAGAAGTTTTGGCTGCTGCTTCCCAAATATCCTCCCATTCATCTCTGTCTATATCAAGATTGAGGTCTTCAGCCCATTTCATCATATAATTGTGGTTGACGGGACTCCTGGACCGTGCTAGCCCCGCGTAAATCTCTGAGATCAGACCCTTCCGGTATGTGCCTACCATACACATCTTTTCAAAAGACGTTGGACCTTCAAATTTGGATGTTTGGGAAATTGTTAGGAGAAAGTGTCTGATCTGAAGATAACCATAAAGTGGGAGTTTCAAGGGGAGGCATTTCTCCTGTAAATCAAGTAACGGAATAATAGTCCCTTTGTCTATTAGATCTCTTGCTGAATTCCCCATTCTTATTAACGAGACTCAAACGTCCCCTCCGGCTATTTGCTTTTAATAACTGGAGAAAGGCGAATAAAACTCATCACAGGACAGTTCGTTTGCTTGCAGCGATGGCGGAGAGCTTTATTAAAAAGATTTAATATTTTTCTGCCGTGGGGTTAACAAACCCCCGGAAACATAAAAAGCACAAAAAAATCCCCCCCCCCCCCAAAAAAAGGCGGACGGGTGGTCATAAAGGCGGTTTCGTGGTACAGCACGCGTTAAAACACAATAAGCAGCATCGCTAAACCCTCCACTGCAAAGGCCAGCGGTAAGACAATTAGCGATTTAAGCGACACCCTAAGAAGTCGTTTATTCTTCTCTACATGCAGAATGGCAGCTCAGATGCTTTGCTTCCCCCCCCCCCCCCCCACACCCCTGTTCCTTGTCAATAAAAGCAGCAGTACTGGGCTAGAGTGTATTTGAAAGGTTTAATTGTAGTCTTTATCCACCCTCACTTACTTTGACTCTTTACTGACTTGTGTTTATCGGTGTGTGTATATATATATCTATATATATATATATATATGTATATATATATATATGTGTATATATATATATATATATATGTATATATATATATGTATATATATATATATATATATATATATATATATATATATATATATATATATATATATATGTACCAATGACGCGTTCTTGACGCCTGAATATAAAAGGGTCATCTGCATGTATGCTCATCCCTGGCCTCTGAATATCTGCCGAAATGTAGGCTTTGCGTGCACTCAATCACATGCTTTAGAAACACAATGCCACTGGAATGAACTAGTGTCATGCCCAGGCTGAAACGTTATCTTATTCTACCCTAGTACTGCTGCTTTAAGACCCCGCGGAGCAGATGTTGTTCGTCCCCTGGAAAGAGTGCTGGTTCTATTCCCGCTTGGTCTGGCCATAACCTTCTTTGACGTCCTCCACCGTGGTCTTGGCTTTGCCGGTGCCGGAATGACTCAAGCTGCCGGAATAACTCCCGCTGCCGGATTGACTCAAGCTGCCCGAACTCAGGTCTCTGCCGTCCCTGGTGTACCATGACCCGCGACTGCAAGGAAAAACCACGTTCTTATGGTTAGAAAAAGGAACCAAAACCGACACGGCGACCCTGAGTACAAAGATGAAGTCGAAATCGATACACGGCTGGAATCATTAGCTGAACGGGTCGAAG
Organism: Ascaphus truei; assembly: GCF_040206685.1. NCBI lineage: Eukaryota > Metazoa > Chordata > Amphibia > Anura > Ascaphidae > Ascaphus > Ascaphus truei. The sequence continues at coordinate 3,530,750 of NC_134505.1, read as the reverse complement.
GAACATACAATGTACCCAGGTTACTTAATGTAGAGCGGGTGCACTGAAAGACCTGACCCATTTTGACTTACAGGACTCATGTGGGCTAAAATGCCCTTTTATCAAGTAAGATGCAGGTGCCATCAAATGGATCCACGGTTTAAGATAAATGGCACCATGTTTGTGTTTCTGAGGACAATGTCCGTTGAGTTTCTCCACGAGACGTGAATGAATGAGGCATTCTACTAGGATTGTTTCTGACAATGGGGTTGATTGATTCAGCACAGCCTTAAAAACTCTGCAGGTCGTGTTCCAGAACTGTGCTTCGGGCAGCTGCTAACATACACCATCCCGGGTCTTGCGTTCTGCTCAAGGATGTCTTCTCTCTACCCCCTTTGTATCTAAAGCCCTCTCCCGCCTTAATCCTTTCTCACTGACTGCCCCGCACCTCTGGAATGCCCTTCCCCTTCAATACCCGACTAGCACCCTCTCTATCCACCTTTAAGACCCAACTTAAAACTCACCTGCTTTACGAAGCGTATGAGTAGCTCCGTGGCTGATACTTTACACCTCATACATACACCTTGGCCGACACACTTACCAGAACACCCTCCTATTGTCTCTGTACGTTCTTCCTACCTACCAATTAGATTGTAAGCTCTTCGGGGCAGGGACTCCTTTTCCTAAATGTTACTTTTATGTCTGAAGCGCTTCTTCCCATTATGTGTTATTTGTATTATTTGTTATTTATATGATTATGTCACGTGTATTACTGCTGTGATGCGCTATGTACATTAATGGCGCTATATAAATAAAGACATACATACATATAGAAGGTCTTATAATATAATAGAATTCAGCTTTCTCACTGGCCAAGGGTGTCTACTTACTTAATGTCCTCTCCGTCCAGCAGGCGTCTGTAAGTAGCGATCTCCAGCTCCAGGCGTGTCTTCACGTCCATGAGAACCCTGTACTCGTAGTTCTGGCGCTCCAGGTCGGACCGGAGCTCGGACAGCTGACTCTCCACGTTGTTGATCAACTCCTGGAGCTGGCCGAGCTGGGAACCGTACCGGGCTTCTGTCTCTGCCAAGGTGCTCTCCAAGGCCGATTTCTACGTAAGAAAGGCAGGCACCACACGTGAAGAAAGAAAATAGGAAAGTTGTGGACTAGCAAACACATTGGGAAATATTGGGGGTGGGGGGGGGCAAACGAGCCACTTGAGACCCCTAGTTAAATGAATGAGTTAAACACATTAATGACAAGGACACCGTTTCACATTATATGGTATAGGGGCCTCGGGGTCAAATATAATGCTATTTTAAGGTTCTGATATACTGTATAAACCCTGCAGTATACTTGGTGGAGTTGAACTGGATAACTTTTGAGTCAGTACCATGCTGTTTTGGGTCTGCAGATCAATCTCCAGGTTCTGCGTGGTATGTCTTAGGTCGATGACCTCGGTGTGGATGGTCTGGAGCTGCTGAGAACTGCTGGTCACCTGCTGGTTCAGATCTTCACTCTGCAAAGGAGTCACAAAGCCTTCACGCCCAACTCACGGTCAGCAGCGATCGCCCCTTCCAGCAACTTGTCCTTCTCCTTACCTTGTTGAGGAACCAGGTCTCCGCCTCCTTCCTGTTCTTCTCCACCATGGTCTCATACTGATCCCTTATCTCAGTCAACACCTTATTGAGATCCACCGCCGGAGCGGCGTCGACTTCCACGTTGACCCTGGCGCCCAGCTGGGAGCGCAGACTGTTCACCTCCTGAACAGACAGAGGGGAAGGGGTTGGGCGTGACAATGCAAGTTAGCATCAACAGAAATGAACAATAGTTTCGGACAATGAGGATTAATGAGTCTTTGAGTACAGATGTAGCGAAACACGCTGGGCACATTACTGCTTCCGCCTGACGAGGGTAGACACTGTCCTCAGCGCCGCTGACATTTGCTTGTTCATACTTGTTGACAGTAAGTCTTATTACATCTGTTAGTTGATTCAGATCCAATCCTTCCTTCCACCAGCACTTTATCTCCAGGTTTTTTTGTTTGTTAAATATTACATTACAATATCTTTATTATAGGTTAGCCATGAAGTTATTTATTATCTATTTCAGCAAAAAAATATTTAGACAAGGGCATGAAATATTTGAAGTGGAAATTTCCTAGATCTATGAAAAGCTCCTAAATTATTATTAATATGAGTAATTAAAGAGACTTTGTCTCAAAAAGGACAATCGTGGAGGAACCCATGGGACCCCTACCATAAAAGTTATCAATTACCCTCTTCCCCAGCACTGCTGCCCTGACTATGTTACCTCTTCGTGGTTCTTCTTCAGGTAGGCTAGCTCATCGTTCAGAGACTGCAGCTGTAGGTCCAGGTCGTTCTTGGTCAGCGTCAGTTCATCCAGCACACGGCGCAGCCCGTTGATGTCCGCCTCCACGCCCATGCGGATGGTAGCTTCGTTTTCAAACCTGCGAGAATGTGACCCAATGCCATTGTAATGTATTAGTAGTGGGGAGGGGGGACCACCCTACAGGGTTTACCAGTTCAACGAGGTAATTCAAAGAATGTCAAATTCTCCTAGTGTAAACCATATCATCATAAGCATTAAAGTATAAGACAGGGAAATCAATGTACAGATGTAGCAGACGTTGTTGCCTCCATTATCTGAGGCCAGCAAATCGTCTTATAAATTGCCCAATAATGCAAATCATCCGGTAAAACTAGCGACGGCGGTAAACGCGAAATCGCGGACTTCCGGGGCGAAATAACCTTTTGCTACATCTGGGCCACGTGATAGACAAGTAAAATAATTGAAAGATACTACAGGAGAGACAGTACCAAGCAGAAGGACAACATCAAAGGCTATATATAAACCCAAAAGTATATTATTTTACAGTGTGAATATATCATATGGTGCAAGAGCATGATTCTAGTATTAACCTCAAGGGAAGACACCAGTCTACGTTCTTTCAAACTGGAACAGTCTGCCGGAGACTCTCACAGCCGCCACCAGGCTAAGTTCTTTCATAACTAAAGCTGTCTCACATTTTAATCTGGTCTGTAACTGTTACACACGCCCATAATATATATTATCTGTAACTGTTACATACGCCTATAATATATATTATCTGTAACTGTTACACACGCCTATAATATATATTATCTGTAACTGTTACACACGCCTATAACATATATTATCTGTAACTGTTACACACGCCTATAACATATATTACCTGTAACTGTTACACACGCCTATAACATATATTATCTGTAACTGTTACATACGCCTATAACATATATTATCTGTAACTGTTACATACGCCTATAATATATATTATCTCTAACTGTGCATGCGATGTCTTGTATATAATGTATAACCCTGTTCAATTATGTAACTGTATTTGTAACCATGTATTATTTGTCATCTTAACTCTGTGCCCAGGTCATACCTGAAAACGAGAGGTAACTCTCACTGTATTACTTCCTGGTAACACATTTGATAAATCAACAATACAGCTAAACCTACTTGGTTCTGAAATCATCAGCTGCCAGTCTGGCGTTATCGATCTGCAGGAGGATGTTAGCGTTGCCCACGCTAGCTTGAAGGATCTGGGGAAACAGAAGAACAGGGTGAGATTGTCCGCAGAGGTCAAGCTGGGTTTCCAGCCGGTTGTAGAACAGAAGAACATCGTTATCATTTGAGACCGGGGTTGATGGAAAAGACTTGTGGTGTTAAGAACTTAAGAGAGCAAATTCCCTCTGGGAGGACATTCCTAAGGTTCAGTTAGAAAGAGGGAGCAGCTTGAGGAACGTATCCCAAAAGAAGTGTTCCCCCAAAAAACCCCAGGCTATCCAGATATGACATCAGCCTTTATCTGGACAGTACTTATGATACCCTACTGCAGGGATGGCCCAACGCAGTCTTCAGGAGCCACCAAGAGGCTGGTTTGTAGGGATATCCCTGCTTCAGCACAGGTGGCTCAGTCATTTTGACTGAGCCACTGATTGACCCACCTGTGCTGAAGCAGGGATGTCCTTCAAACTTGACCTACTGTTTGCCTTTTAGGACTGGAGTTGGCCACCCCAGCCCTACTGTTATTTAATTAATATGTTAACCCTGACAGAGTAAGGCAATCGTAGGAACCCCGTTTTTATGACATGATATTGCCACTGTACCATTAGTGGTGTTTCTTGACTAGCATTGTCAAACTGTATTGCAACACCATATACAATGCCAAATGTGAAGAGCACATTGGCGAAGTGCAGATAGTCTCTTATGACCATGTAATCAAGTATCAACCCCACTGCTTCAGAGGAAGGAAGTGCTATGTATACCAAAATACCTTATTCTGAAGCTCTTCAATGCTCCGAAAGAAGGGGAGGAAATCAGGTGAGGTGTATGGGACCTGGTGGTCATACCACTCTCGGATCTTCTTCTCCAGCTGCGTGTTCTCCTGCTCCAGAGAGTGGACTTTAGTCAGATAGGACGCCAGTCGGTCATTCAGAAGCTGCATGGTCTCCTTCCCGTTGACATTGAGCAGGCCTTCATTTGGAACGCCAGCGAACATACCGGCGTTGCCACCGCCATAACCAAAACCCGACCCCGAGCTAAAGTTTCCTCCGGAATATGCACTTCCCAGGCCTCCGTACCCATAGGAGGTGCTCACGCCTCGGCCTCCCAGGCCACCGTGGAAGCTGGGTGCCCTGCATGACCCACTTGAGCGTACATGAGAAACGCGGGTGCCACCAGAACTGCCACCTCCCAACCCTTTCAGGGATCCAGATGAAGATCTGTAACTTTGCTTGGTACTCATGATGACGGCAAACACAACAAACGAATCGAGGGGGAAAGCAAACGTCTCTCTCGATCCTTGAGCCTCGGCTGATCTCCTTTTTATACCCACCACATTGGGTGTTGCCGGTTCAGGGGCAAGTTTCCCATGGGAACAAGAGAACATGCACTCTCAAGTTTACGTAGTAAATATCGAAATATCTTTGCCCATAAAACTCATCATTTCAGGTTCCCATTCGTGTTTCCTTGGCTACTATGTTCCTTCTCCTATAAAACTGTTGGAAGGCACACCCTACCAAGAAATAACATTTTGCAGAACATTATCTTCATAAAATTTACACACAAACAGCATTTCATACCAACGAGGTGGTGTTTGATATAATTAGACCGGGGATGCTACCCATCATTATCTTCTCCTAAAATGTCACGCATCACAGATTCTTGCTACATAGCCTCCCCAAGCTCGGGTTTCTTGTCTAAAGACTAGAAATCTGTGGGGGGGGGGGGAGGGAAAGGCCAGGTTCTAATAACGTGTATCGTCATCTTTGTTTCAATGAATGGACAGGAGATGTAAAGTCGTTACCGGCCATGTCTCTGTATCGTACCCGGGGGTCATATGCTTGAAAACGAGAATGAAAAACAATATGTAATATGTGATGTATATATACTGTGATATATTACTTTGGAAGACTTCATATTTCAGGCTATGGAAAATTTATATAACGTTACGATATCAGGGCTGGCTCTTCAACAAGTTCTGTAAAGGGGACAAGAATACAAGAAAATATTGAGGAGTCGATATGGTCACATTCTCCGTGTAATGTAATTGTAGATACAATTAAAGACTTATATTTCAACATTTTGCTGGCTTGTATAGCATCGGTACCATCTATCTGTACATTACCTGACCTTACAAGGGAGTTTAATTGTGGAAAATTGCACTGAGCTGCCTAATCAATGAAATTATCAGGAGCAGAGAGCCAGAGGGCCCCATCAATGAAGCTTGAGGGCCACCAGTTGGAGAGTTCGTCAAAAAATTGTTGACATCCAAATATGTCAAATAGCTTTGGTCAGATCTATACCTCTGGATATCAAATGCATGAATACAGTATACATAATATTGTGTATACTGTACAAGTTATGGCAGAGAAGGAGCGGCTCAGTGAGTAAAGACACTGACTAGCACTGAGTGTGAAGCAGGAGAAGGAGCGGCTCAGTGAGTAAAGACACTGACTGGCACTGAGTGTGAAGCAGGAGAAGGAGCGGATCAGTGAGTAAAGACACTGACTGGCAGTGAGTGTGAAGCAGGAGAGGGAGCGGCTCAGTGAGTAAAGACACTGACTGGCAGTGAGTGTGAAGCAGGAGAAGGAGCGGCTCAGTGAGTAAAGACACAGACTGGCAATGAGTGTGAAGCAGGAGAAGGAGCGGCTCAGTGAGTAAAGACACTGACTGGCACTGAGTGTGAAGCAGGAGAAGGAGCGGCTCAGTGAGTAAAGACACTGACTGGCACTGGGTCTGAAGCAAGAGAAGGAGCGGATCAGTGAGTAAAGACACTGACTGGCACTGAGTGTGAAGCAGGAGAAGGAGTGGCTCAGTGAGTAAAGACACTGACTGGCACTGGGTGTGAAGCAGGAGAGGGAGCGGCTCAGTGAGTAAAGACACTGACTGGCACTGAGTGTGAAGCAGGAGAGGGAGCGGCTCAGTGAGTAAAGACACTGACTGGCACTGAGTGTGAAGCAGGAGAGGGAGCGGCTCAGTGAGTAAAGACACTGACTGGCACTGAGTGGGAAGCAGGAGAAGGAGCGGCTCAGTGAGTAAAGACACTGACTGGCACTGAGTGTGAAGCAGGAGAAGGAGCGGCTCAGTGAGTAAAGACACTGACTGGCACTGAGTGTGAAGCAGGCGAAGGAGCGGCTCAGTGAGTAAAGACACTGACTGGCACTGAGTGTGAAGCAGGAGAAGGAGCGTCTCAGTGAGTAAAGACACTGACTGGCACTGAGCGTGAAGCAGGAGAGGGAGCGGCTCAGTGAGTAAAGACACTGACTGGCACTGAGTGTGAAGCAGGAGAGGGAGCGGCTCAGTGAGTAAAGACACTGACTGGCACTGAGTTTGGAGCAGGAGAGGGAGCGGCTCAGTGAGTAAAGACACTGACTGGCACTGAGTGTGAAGCAGGAGAAGGAGCGGCTCAGTGAGTAAAGACACTGACTGGCACTGAGTGTGAAGTAGGAGATGGAGTGGCTCAGCGAGTAAAGACACTGACTGGCACTGAGTGTGAAGCAGGAGAGGGAGCGGCTCAGTGAGTAAAGACACCGACTGGCACTGAGTGTGAAGCAGGAGAAGGAGCGGCTCAGTGAGTAAAGACACTGACTGGCACTGAGTGTGAAGCAGGAGAAGGAGCGGCTCAGTGAGTAAAGACACTGACTGGCACCGAGTGTGAAGCAGGAGAAGGAGTGGCTCAGTGAGTAAAGACACTGACTGGCAGTGAGTGTGAAGCAGGAGAAGGAGCGGCTCAGTGAGTAAAGACACTGACTGGCACTGAGTGTGAAGCAGGAGTAGGAGCAGCTCAGTGAGTAAAGACACTGACTGGCACTGAGTGTGAAGCAGGAGAGGGAGCGGCTCAGTGAGTAAAGACACTGACTGGCACTGAGTCTGAAGCAGGAGAAGGAGCGGCTCAGTGAGTAAAGACACTGACTGGCACTGAGTTTGGAGCAGGAGAGGGAGCGGCTCAGTGAGTAAAGACACTGACTGGCACTGAGTTTGGAGCAGGGGAGGGAGCGGCTCAGTGAGTAAAGACACTGACTGGCACTGAGTTTGGAGCAGGGGAATCTGGTTCAATTCCCGGTTCCCTGTGACCTTGGGCAAGTCACTCTATCTCCCTGTGCCTCCGGCATCAAAAAACATAGATTGTAAGCTCCACGGGGCAGGGACCTGTGCCTGTAAAATGTCTCTGTAACGCGCTACGTAAAACTAGCAGCGCGATACAAGAACATGCTATTATTATTATTATTAGACACATTTGCCCACATACTGTAGTTTCCCTTCTTACTATCAAACCGTAGTCCCTACTTGATCGCTTTATCTTCTCTCTACCTCTTCTGTACAGAATTTAAAGTTCTCCAGCCACAAGTGGGTTAACCAGACATCTACGCTCCTTCACGAGCCCAATAAACTTTTGGGCAAGATTGTTTCGTTTAAGCGAAGTGGAATTGTTTTTATGAAAGCCGTGTGCTAGCACCAATTTGGTATTTTTTTATGAGCTTCCTCAGCTGTTACCACTAGCCCTCCTAATTTTATAAGCTTCTCTCCAAGATTACACGGTGTGTTTGTTGTAGCGTGTGATGGAAGCTGCCAAGAGCCCCAGTAAAAAAAAGAGAACCCTGGAGTGTGCCGGATGTTAACTGGATCCTTCGTGTGCTGGCGACTATGTGAAAGGAAAGAAGGGGTTTTGGTAGATGATACAAAGCTCACACAGACACAGAGGTGGGCAGATTTGCTGTCCCCGGTGCTGCGGACGAACAAGCAGACGTTATCGTCATTGGGTACAGTGTCTGCCGCCAGGGAGCTGGGGCGAGGGGGTGGTCCAGGCTACTATGTGCGATCCCCGCAGCGTCAACACTTACTACAGTACATCTGTATGTTGCCATTTCCCTGGCAGACAAAGAGTGTACGAGTGACATACAGATGGTGCCAGGGTTATTTTAATATCCGACGCTTTCTAGTGGGATATTGTATGTATGTCTTTATTTATATAGCGCCATTAATGTACATTGAGCGTTGTGACACCTTCTTTGTTTTCTAGTGGGATATTGTATGTATGTATGTATGTATATATGTATGTATGTCTTTATTTATATAGCGCCATTAATGTACATTGAGCGTTGTGACACCTTCTTTGTTTTCTAGTGGGATATTGTATGTATGTATGTATGTATATATGTATGTATGTCTTTATTTATATAGCGCCATTAATGTACATTGAGCGTTGTGACACCTTTGTTTTCTAGTGGGATATTGTATGTATGTATGTATATATGTATGTATGTCTTTATTTATATAGCGCCATTAATGTACATTGAGCGTTGTGACACCTTTGTTTTCTAGTGGGATATTGTATGTATGTATGTATGTATGTATGTATGTATGTATGTCTTTATTTATATAGCGCCATTAATGTACATACACTGGCGACACACTTTATTCGAGCTCGGCTAGTCCCACGAATTCGGGTATACCCGGGTGTATTGAGGTTTGTGACTGTTTTCTGCCCGAGTGCATTGAGGTATTTTCCAAGCAGGGATTGAAGCATTTTATTCCCGCTGGCTGCAATACTGCACAGTATATATATATATACTGCATTACAATTCATGAATTTATGCCATCTGGTAGACACGCGAAGCATTGCAGCCTATTAAATCCTAATCATTATCATTTAACAGATCAGCCGCCCATCAGCCAGGCATGAACCCAGGCTGGGAAGGCAAATGCAACGGGGCTTGTCAGAGGTGAGGAGCGGCGCATTCCAGGTATCTGCCAGGTACATACCGGGTATTTGCTCGAATAAAGTGTGTCGGTGCAGTAGCGCTTCACAGCAGTAATATACGTGACAATCATATAACTAATAAATAATATAAATAACACATAAAGGGGAGAAGCGCGTCAGACATAAAGGTAACGTTTAGGAAGAGGAGTCCCTGCTCCGAAGAGCTTACAATTGAATTGGTTGGTAGGAAGAACGTGCAGAGACAGTAGGAGGGCGTGCTGGAAAGTGCATCTGCAGAGGCCCGAGGTTTATGTATCAGGTGTATAGTATCAGCCACGGTGCTACTCATATGCTTCGTTAAGCAGGTGTGTTTTAAGGTGGATAGAGAGGGTGCTAGTCGGGTGTTGAGGGGAAGGGCGTTCCAGAGGTGCCGGGCAGTCAGTGAGAAGGGTTGAAGGCAGGAGAGGGCTTTGGATACAAAAGGGGGTAGAGAGAAGACATCCTTGAGCAGAAGGCAAGAGTCGGGATATTCTGTGTTATGACTGCCATTAAACCATTGGGAAACTCTGTGATATTCTGCGAGGTGACTCAATATCGTGCATTATTAGCCAGTAAGATAAAGCTGGCTATATCCGTACGTATGTACTAAAGGAACACACCGTTGGATGATGTTCAAGAAGGTTATTTACTAAAGAGCTGTGAAACCGCTGCCAAAGAAACCCCCAGTTTGAGGCCCGGTGTGATTGTAGATAGCAAACTCTCTGGAGCAGCATGAAGGTTTACATACTTTGGGGATGCTGTAGCTCACCCCATCAACAACATATCTATTTTGGAGCATTACGTCGAGCCTGTATCCATCACACGGTCCTCTTCCTGCTTCTAACCTTCTTGATTGGAGGTAGAATGGTTTTGAATGAGGTTTCTTACAGTTGACCCCAACCGCGACTACCAGAGCAAATGTTTCTTTTCCGTGATGCACAGAACCCGGGTGTACCAATCACGAATTCATCAAACAGAGACAAAAAGAGATAATGAGGATTCTTTTTAATGATATGATAGGCGGCAAAGTACTGTGTAGTATAAACACGTAGCAGTCGGCACAATGGGAAAGAACAATTATTGAACACACAAAGTATCTGCAGTAGACAGAACGACATGAAATTGGCATGGCATACGATACGATGATTATTCAGACTATTATTACCCAGTGATGGTGGGTAACACTGAAACTTTTGTAACATTCAGATATTAGATAACATTCCCCTTTGTGTGGGTTACAAGGTCACTGTTGACCTTTGGTGGTCCGGCTGTATCTTTGCTGCCGATAGAAAATCCCAAATTAAGCTTCTGAAAATAAAGACTGATTTTTACGACCATATTTATTAAATGGTGCTCTTTCACCACAGACCTTCCAAGTCCATTGAGGTGAATGTGTCATGCGGTGTCTTCTGGCCAGAAGGTGTCTTGTGGCTTGGCACCTCTCAGTAAATATGACCCATAACTGTGCAGAAGCCTACACAACGAAAGACTTGAGGGCGAGCTCAAAGTGAATACACCTTCACACAACCATTGCTTCCCATACAGCCTACACCTTTAAAGCTTTTGCAAAGAAGAAGCAGAGAGATTCGGAAAAGGGTTGCTGGGGGTATGGCAAACATATCGCAGAGAAAGGTAAACCAAGGATCATTCTAGTGAATCGAGTGAAGAACGGGCCTGCTGATTTGTTCGGCACTTTTCTTTACCAAGGTCGGTACGCTTCTAACACTTGGTTTGGTGTTTGGTGGTTTGGTGGACGACGTGTTCTGTGGTGTGATGAACCTTCCCGATGTGTTGAGATCCTGGATAGGGAAGATATTGTGGGCTACATATTAAGCGTTGGCACAGCTGTGAAACCCGTGAGCTTGACCCCATTTTATTAGTGTCTGTGGTAAACTTGTGTTGTCGTTCTGCAACCGATGCTTATACACATGAAAGCAAAAATACATACAATAACCATTCCAGGCTATAAATGCTTCAAGCATGTAATATAATCTGCATTACTATGTTCACGCAAGTATCTGCTAAAGAGCATTAACAGAGATCTGCAAACATTCTCCTTTATTTCTTATACAGCTCAACCCCCTTATAACGCGGTGCTTGGGGTCCAAAGAATCACATCGCGCTATAAGCGGATCGCGTTAGAAATAATGTACCATTGTGTGCATTGTACAATAAAGTATTTAAGATACCAATAACCGTGTTGTAAAGTATTTGTACATACGATAAATTGGTAGCCACGCGTGAATCGCGTTATAAGCGGATTCGCGTTGTAACGGATCGCGCTATAACAGGGTTGAGCTGTATTATGTTAGCAAAAAGTAGACCTGGCCTACCCACGGGGGCTAATAATACAGTAACTACAACAGCCCTTGGACCCATATATGAGCCCTAGGTTTTATTTGCACGTACCGTCTTTGCATCCAGAGAAATGGCGGTCTGCAGAACTGGAAGGGGAAAAAAAAGCAGGTTTAGGAACACAGAGGTTCACTTTCTTCATCCCAACTATTCTTTCCCCCTTCTTACCATACAGCATTTGATCACTTGTCTACCCTATGCCTTACTATATGTGGCCACCTTCAGTAGAAGACCATTCCATGCATTCGTTACAAGATGTTCTTTTTCCAAATTGACAACATTGGGGTATTTAAAAATTATTTTTCGTGTGCAGTGTGCCAATCTCCTGGTCCCAATACTCCAGATGTGGTCTTACCGATGATCTGTTACAGAATCCGCTTTCTGCAACACGCTTGAAGAGGTCCACAAATCTGTGGATACTGTTTCTACCTCTCCTTGAAAATGTAGGTGGAATGGTTGAATACATACTGGATGTCATGTCCTTCCAGCAGACGCTTGTAGGTGGCGATCTCCATCTCCAGGTGGGTCTTCTGGTCCATCAGAATCTTGTACTCCTGGTTCTGGCGTTCCAGGTCAGATCGGATCTGGCCCAGCTGCTCTTCCACACTGTTGATCAAGCCCTGTAACTGGCCGAGCTGGGAGCTATAACTGGCCTCTGTCTCTGCCAAGGTGAATTCCAGGGCGGATTTCTGTAACGGGAGAAAAGAAGGTGGCTTAAGCAATTCGCATTGGTCTAACCACCACCACTGGTGGGGACAAATCCAGATCTTGGCATGACACAATTCTCGCTTGTTCCTTTGATACCCTGATTATGTTCCTCCAGGGAACTGAAACATTGACTATGCTCTTGTCCATAATGTAATATTATTTTGGCTTACAACTTGTAAGTCTTGGTTGACTTATGTTCCACTCTGTGTTCTGACCACCGCGTTGTGTACAACGTGACTTCTATGAGTCTGCTCAGTATTCCCTCCTTTCAATCACTTTGTGGTCATGCAAGGGGGTGGGGGGTGTATTGAATCTGCAACCAGAAGTAAACAGGTAGTAGTGATAAGACATACCATGCTCAGTTCCCTCTGCAGCTCAATCTCCAGGCTCTGCACACAGCGCCTCAACTCAATGATCTCACTTTCGACTGACTCCAGCTGTTCAGAACCGGACGCCACCTGCCGGTTCAGTTCCTCGCTCTGCAAGGAGGGAGAAACAAAAAAAACGGAGAGAGGACCTTGTGTCATCAAAGTGACCTCAGGAAAAGGGAAAATAGATACCTGCAATATGTTTAACCTTTCCCTTCACTGTGTTAGAAATGATCGACTAGGTTCGAGCTTTCCAACCCCAGTCCTCTAGACTACCAGTGCAGGTTTTACGGCTATCCTCTCATGAGCATAGACGGTCCAATCATTTTGACTGAACCACTTGTGCTCGAACCGGGGTGTCCATCAAACCTGCACTGTTAGTGATCCTTGGAAGGAGTTGGGAACCTCCAGTCTAGATGCGTCATTGTGTTGAAGCTGAGGAACAAAAGTCCCCCAAGGATTTAAGTATTCTTCGGGCGCTACATCTGTATAGTAGTTACAGCCAAATGTACAATATCAGTATCCGCAACAGATGCTGCCAGGTGTTCAGGAAGTCCATACGCAAGGGCACAGAGTTGGGACACTAGAAGACATTGCCAGTGTAGACCAGGGGTGGCCAACTCCAGTCCTCAAGGGCCACTAAATGGGTCAGGTTTTAAGGACATCCTTGCTTCAGCACAGGTGGGTCAGTCACTGACTGAGCCACCTGTGCTGAAGCAGGGATAGCCTTAAAACCTGACCTGCTGGTGGCCCTTGAGGACTGGAGTTGGCCACCCCTGGTGTAGAGTCAGTCTGGTTAATTAATGAACAAGGGCACGAGAAAGGATGATATGGGCTGAAGAAAGTCAGACATTTGAAGACACAATAAATACGGGCTTTGGCTTCTCTGTGTTCTCACATGGTCACCAACAGGATTGTTGTAATCTTCATACTGTAGATAAGTACACAGAGTGTAGTGCTCTGTAAAAATAAAGAAATAGACTGAAATAAAGTTACCCTTTGTTGGAACATGTTCTCGGCCTCCCTCATGTTCCTCTCCATCAGGCTTTCATATTGCTCTCGGATCTCGGACAAGGCTCTATTCATATCGGCGGATGGAGCAGCGTCCACTTCCACATCGACTCTGGCGCCCAGCTGAGTGCGCAGGCTGTCCACTTCCTGTGGGAAGACAGAAACGGAGAGAGTAATATGGGTGCATGGTACAGTATGAGGTCATGATCTGGTGCTTCAACCCTCATGACATGATGACAATAATTTGCCCGTGCATCAAATTACTTCTACTTCTTCACTTTGAAATCTGCAAGCTCTCCTGGACACGATCATGTTGTACCTGCCACCCATCTCGATAAAGGAGGATAGGACCCGTACGTTACCTCCTCATGGTTCCTCCTCATTTGCTGCAGCTCTTCCTGGAGGTTTTGGACCTGCATCTCCAGGTCACGTCTCTCCATGTTCAGCCCTTCCAGGACCCTGCGCAGACCGTTCACATCGGCCTCAACATTGTTCCTCAGGCTGAGCTCCATCTCATACCTTGGGGAGACAGGAAGAAGCATACATACATTAGTCGGATTAGACTTAGCATATCTGTAGGCTACTGAAGGTAAACTTGTGTGTGTGTGTGTGCATATACTGGATGGATTTATTAAATCCCACCTAAGCTCCATCTCATTTCCTGGGAGACATGAAAAGGTAATGAGGACTGTTCAACCAAATCTAATATACTTTATGTGAGGCTCCTGCGTTCATCTCTTTCTGATAAAAAATTGGGCAACCGGGAGAGAGACCACCAAGCAAAATACGCAAGGGGCTACCGGTTAATCTTGGATTCATTATAACCTGTACGTAGTAGGATTGGAAAGTATTTGTACTGAGCTTGGGGAATTACAATCCTTTTCAGTAAAGGGCTTTAGATACCATGTTTAAAGGCTCAGAGTATATTGAAAACGTGGAGATATTTTTCGACACCGTACCTAATGTTCCCCCCTACACCCCCCCCCCCCAAAAAAAGGTGAGAACTTTGGTTAAGAAATATTAAGTACAATTTGTATGGAAAGATCCTGTTTTTCTGTGGTTGAAATGGACTCTGCATTCTCCTCCTTCTTTAATAATAATAGCATGTTCTTTTATAGAGCTGCTCCGGGGAGCTTACAATCTATGTTTTTGGTGCCTGAGGCACAGGGAGATAAAGTGACTTGCCCAAGGCTCCCCTGCTCCAAACTCGGTGAAAGTCAGTGTCTTTACTCACTGAGCCGCTCCCTCTCTGCTTTAAAAAATCTTCTCCTTTTTATACACACCCATCATCCTCCTCTTGTACATTACTCCTCATTTGAGCCTCTCGACTCAGGGCCAGCTCTACTGACGGGGAAAAGACCGGCCAAAACCACAATCAACTGTTTCCTCCATATCAATAAACCCACCAACACACCCATAACATCAGCATTCTCATAATCAATCTCTTTCCATTCAGTCTTCAGTCTTCCTAACTTCGTCCTTTTTGCCTTCCTCCAATCATTATCCTTTCTTTTCTTTTTTTTTTTTTTACTCTTCCCAACCACTTACTTGTTTCTGAAGTCATCTATAGCCAGTCGGGCATTGTCTATCTGCAGAACAATCCTGGCGTTCTCCACAGTGGCCGAGGAGATCTGCAAAAAAAAGGACCTGACTGTGAAACACCGCCCTGAGAAGACAAGTCTACTAAGGCCGGGCAATCAAACTATTGAAGAAAACACGGAGCATTGAAAGTTGAATACAATTCTTAATACATTTCCTAATGCCATGAGAATGATATATAGACTCTTATTGAAAAGGCTGTTAATCCGTCTTTGGTTGGTAAAGAGTTTGGTTCCCTTCATTTGAAAAGGGCTTAAATCTTCCCCAGCAAAGGGGGAGTCAGCTTCACAGCATATTGAAAAGGAGCCATAATCTACCACATTATCTTACGGTATCGGTGAAGTTGGGTATGTTTATATGCCTCCTGGTTTTGCTACTTTTCTCTTACCTGGCCCTGGAGCTCCTGAATGGTCCTGAAGTAGTTGTTGTAGTCAGGCACTGCGTTGGGCTGATTTCTGTCGTACCACTCTCGGATATTCTTCTCCAGCTGGGTATTTTCCTGCTCCAGTGAGCGCACCTTCCCCAGATAGGAAGAAAGTCGGCCGTTCAGAAGCTGCATGGTTTCCTTCTCATTGATATCTAGCAGGCCATCCTTCTTCCAACCACTGTGGCCCCCAACGCTACTAAAGTGGCTTCCATGACCATAACCTCCATGTACACTTCCAACACCACATCCATGACCGAAAGAAGAGTGGTTGGAGATGGAGATTCCTTTCCCTCCTGATCCTCCATGGACACTGGGAGCTCTGTAGTGACCTCCATGATGGGAGGTATGGGATCCTCCATGATGGGACATGTGGGAGCCTCCGTGTTGGACTTTATGGGAGCCTCCATGGAGGGAAACATGGGAACTTCCCTGGTGAACCTTGTGGGAACCTCCATGATGAATTAAAGGGACGTGACTGGAGATCTTCAGGGAATGACCACCAATGTAACAGCTTCCCTTGAAAGATCCAGTGGAAGAGTGAGTCTGCTGAATGCTGTGGCTCATGGTGACAGATAAGCAGGGTGCAGATTGAAAGATAAGTTGCAGTTGACTTGGTGAAGAAGCTTCAGTAAATAATATATCTTCCCTGCATGGGTTCCCCTTTTTATAAGAAAGTAGAGATCTACGACGGTGATTTCATAGGCGTCTAACTCCTTGTCGAGCTGCGGTTGATACACCTTGAATGGGGCTTTTACCATAAACATTTTGTGAGATCCTTTGAAAACATCACAAGACTGTTTCAAACTGGAAAATTTATTGCAGTTCTGGACTTAAGAAGACAGCATTCTCTCCACCCCCGACAATGTACCAGATTGATGTCGGGAGTCAAGATGATGGGAACTATGGAACAAACCTGCAATAAAGCTCTCAAGAATGCAATTGCATAACTGTTCATTTAGGAGAAGATTCAGTGGTAGCTATTCAGTTTTTGAGAAGAGGGCCACACTTTGGGTGGGACGGGTGTGTGGCGGGGATTTTCTTATAGAATGAGCCAGACATAATACTTGTGGTGCAGTGGTGATGTTGGGGTATTTGTGGAAGAAGGACATCTTCTTCCAGTTGTCTTGCCATTGTCTTAGTGAGCAGAGAGTAGTGCAACGGGCACGTCCAGGTATTGGTGGATATTATAGATAATCATATCATTATTGTCATGGGGTTACATTAAAAATGTCACCATTGAATTTCAAACCAGTAGGGGTATTAGAAAAAGTTATATATAGTTACATAGTTACATAGTTACATATTTACATAGTAGATGAGGTTGAAAAAAGACGTGCGTCCATCAAGTTCCTCCTATGCTAAATGTAGACGACAGATACTTTATCTTATAACCCTACTTACAGTATATTGATCCAGAGGAAGGTAAACAATAAACTCTAGTGACACATTATCCAACGATATCTCAATAGGTGGAAAAATAAATTCCTTCCCGACTCCAAAAATTGGCAATCAGATTACTCCCTGGATCAGCGTCCTCCCCATATACTACTTATTTGGTATATCCCTGTATACCTTCCCTTTCTTAACTTTTTTTTATAACAAATCTTTTGTATCTGCCATCACAGTTTCCATGCATAATGAACCCCACACTGTAACTGCCCTTACTGTAAAGAACCCTTTCCTTTGTTGCTGGTGAAATCTCCTTTCCTCCAACCTTAAGAGATGCCCCTGAGTCCTTTGTATTGCTGTGTGTGTGTGTGTGTGTGTGTGTGTGTGTGTGTGTGTGTGTGTGTGTGTGTGTGTGTGTGTGTGTGTGTGTGTGTCAGTGTGACATCATCACAAGGGTAAAGAAATGAACATGGCAGAGGGCCAGATATATTGCAAAGAAGAAATGACCGTCATTGGGCTGCCCTTCTTTTTACTGATGAGCCTGATAATATCCCTATTATCCTTCTATATCCGCAAGGAATCATATGTGGCACCATCAGACCACAGACCTCAACTCAGAAAAGAATATACAGCTCAGCCTCGTTATAGCGCGATCCGCTACAACGCGGATCCGCTTATAACGCGGTGCAAGCGTGGCTCCCAATTTTCGTATTTATGAATACTTTAGAACACGGCTATTGGTGTCTTAAATACTTTGTTGTACAACGCCTACAATGGTACATTATTTCTAACGCGGATCCGCTTATAACGCGGCGTGATTCTTTGGATCCCAAGCGCAGCGTTATAAGGTGGCTGAGCTGTAGTTTGCATCCTAATATTAGCTGTCTGCAAGCTATCCATGCCGGTCACCAGCTTGTAATGGTGAATTAAACACTTTGATAAAAAGGAATATACTGCCCCTTTAAGATCATTCCTTAATGAAGACGATTTGATCACTTTGAGCTACTGTATGTATATATATCTTCAGTCAATACAAAGTGTGCTGCTTCACTGCCAGCATATCCTACTCACACGTTTGAGGTACAGTTCTGTAACCATTTAAAGAACAGTGGTACGTGTCAATCAGTTTGTCAGAAATGTTACGTTTTATGGGTGGCGTGCTTGTAAGAGAATTCTTTGGAAGAGCATTAATTCATTATGCGTTCACTCTCTTAATACCTTAAACCCCTATGGGCTGAACAAAGGAATCGTGTTTGACCCTTTCATAGATTTAAATGCTAAAAAAAAACAATGCACTGTGAATACAAACTGATCTGCGGTGATATGGAGATGGGGACAGGCTTAGGTGCTTCCTCTGAGCTGCTTCTCAGGGTGCTTAGCGCCTCCAGCAGAAGTGGGCTCCAGGGTGTCTGGAGATCTTCCCCCACTATTGCATACTTCTTCCCCACCCTGCTCAGGGACTGACACTTAGACAGGGGTATGATGAACAAGGGGTCTTTATTGCAATCACTGCGTTTGATGTTTCATGCACAGCGGTGCAGGGTCTTAGAGGCTCCAGGCCTATGAATGGTGCTGGACCCCGGTTGTATGGGGTGATCTGTAGCAATCAGATGTTCCCCCAGCCCCTAAGGACTGGGGGTGGGCATGCTCATCCCCGCTGGGAGAGGCTCCCAGCCCTACTTGTCTCTACCTCCTCCAGACCAGGACTGACAACATTTGTCTCTCCCTCCCATCAGGAACCAGAAGGGGCGGGCTCATGGTCTATACCTATCCCTGATAGGCTTACACAGGCCCGTGAGTCACCACCACACTCCTGTCCATCAGAGAGGAGCATGTAGGGGGGTCAAAAGCCCACTGATTAACCTGTCACTGCCCAGACATGTTACATACAATACTTTATTCACTTTGATTATCAGCCGAGCAAGAGTGGCCTTTCATACCTTGATTCCCGTCTAATCGACTCAAAGACTCTGGGGTCTTTCCCTTCGTACTTTTACAAGCAAATAATGATAAAGAAAACCTTCATAATAACCAGGTATATGGTAACATAGCATAATAAGAAGTCCTGAAGTACTGGTGTTGCTTGGAGGTCCTGTGTGGTGACTATGTACCTCTTATTTTTTTAAACTTGCTATTAGACTTTTTGTGAAGTTATTTGCCTTGACAATTTGGATTTTGGTAAATGTACTTTTTTTTTTTTTTTGTAATCAATTTATTTTTTAACAGAGGTTGCAAGTTTTGATTTTGATTTTTATGAGTGCTGGTCTGATCTAAATGTTTCTATATACAGTGTTCGACAAATCCATTCACCTACAGGCCCGTGGTGACTGGATTTGACCCCGTGGTGACCTCCTCATGGCCGGCCAAGCATGGCGGGATTGGGGGCGGGACTAGGTGGCGAGTTGATTTTTTGGTTCGGCGAGTAGATTTTTGGGTGATTTGTCAACCTGATGGTGAAGATACTGGGCTGGATATTCTCAGGGGATGGCTCGGAAAACCATGTAACCGATACCAGCCTCTACAAGGCGCATTGTTAAGCACCCGTGACAATTATTAACACAGGGTCAGTGCAAGTTGGGTTTTTTTTTTTGTTGTATTTTAAAATAGCATAATAAAGCATGAAACAATTCTTACAACAGGTCCCAAAACATGAAGAAGAAAAAATCATTCGGAAAATAATGTAACTGAAAATAATTCTGGAAGATATGGCAATAAAAGCACCAGTTTGGGTTTTAAATAACTTTTGGGTTCTAAAGCATCTTAATAGGATCAGTAGGTTCTGATATTACACACCTGGTTTTGCCCATCTGTAGTATTGGAATGTACTGCAAGGTTCTGCTAGGTTGTTCTGAGTGCACACACCCGAAAGCATTTCATAGGAAAGAGTCCAGTATTAGTGAAGTGTTAGGAAATCTATTAAATGGCAGAATTATATATTTTCACAAGCCATACTCCCCTCTGGTGCAGAATATACAGAAATAAGACTGACTTCAGCTAACGCAATGGAGGGGGGGGGGAATATTTGTGTATTACAGGTGGTACCTGTTGCTGAGGTGCGATTACGATAACCGCCCCCCAAAACCATACAA